>NW_008586094.1:30844-99752 GCF_000691845.1 Merops nubicus | reverse complement strand
GAGCCGCGCCGGGTGCCCCCCGCCGGACACCCCCGGGGCACCGGTCCCGCTGCCCTGCGCTGCCAGCTGGAGAGCGGGAAGCGGCGTGAGCGACTGCGGTGGAAAATGCCTGATGAGGACAATGCTGAGCCCCGTTCCTGGAGCTGGACGGTGAATGCAAGGGAAGGACTACAAGGAGCGGGGAGGACAGTGTAGTAAAGTGAAGTCAAATTTCCCCCTGAATCCTGCAGCCAGGCCTAGTGGGCACCGGTGCTCAGTCGCACTGGGGAGCAAAAGGGGAGAGGGAAAGGAGCTTTGAGGGATGCAGTGTCTGGAGCTGGTATGGGAGGAAAGGGAAGAGAGCTCCAGTTTTTTCCTCCTCCCCGCAGAGTTACTAGGACTGAGATATGGATCAGTAAAAGGAGTAGCATAATGCAATTAGGCGTTAGACAGTCGCCACTGCAACACTTAGCCATTGTTCCTCCTACTGCTTTCTGCCAGAATGTTTCTCGTCTGGACAAGAGAAGTATAATTGAACAAATAGTTCATTTCCTTGGCCAATTGCACCAGTAGCTGCACCTCTGAATCTGCTGTTGACTGGTCTCAAACACAACAGCATCCTCAGACAGAAATGGAGAACAGGGGCCCTGTGGTGAGACTCCTGCTGTCATAGGTTAGCTGGCAAGAGCAGCTCTGGGGGGCTGCTCACCTGAGTTGCTCTGATGGCAGCAGCAGAGCAGGTTTGCTCTCTCACCTCTTGGTCCTCTGAGCTTCCTTGTGGGGAGTGCAGAGAAGAAAAATAACAGGTGGTGAGGCAGGTCCAGCCTACAGCTAGAAGATGCTGTGTGTGGTTGAGGCAAGTCTTCTTTCTGTAGTCTGTCTCTCAACTTTCTCTTTACCCTGGAGGGTAAAGGATTTCCAGCTTTTGTGAGGTGATGTGGTTCCAGTGGAGTTTGCAAGCCTGCCCTTCAGGCTGTGCCTGTCGTGGCTGGGTGTCCTGCAGCATGCGTGCACACATGCGCAGAGGCAGGAGCACCAAGCCTGACACTCCTGCTCTTCTCCGAGAGTGCTCGGAGCAGCTGGAGGGGTTGTGGCTGCACCTGGGCCCCTTGGCACAGGCTTGGCTGGAGGCTGCGTCCTTTCTCCTGGAATCTCCTCCTGGTTTGCAGTGCACAGCAGAGCTCAGTGCATGGGTTTGTACAGATGCATTGTCTGCACCGCTGAGAGACAGGCTCAGCACTGGGAGGTTGCTGCTTTTCCTTGCTTCTGGAGCTTCTTATCACAAGTCTGCATCATGTAGCCTTGTTCTTTCTGCTTTCCTCTTCTTTGTAGATTGCTGACTGTCCCACTTTGGTCTCAGCTTCTCCTTCATCTTTTCCTGCTTAATCCATTCATTCACCTCAGTTTCTTTTTCCCTAAGTAGACCTTGTCCTCTTCAGCCTGTTCCTCTCAACACTGGAGAAGCAGCCTAGCCCATCATCTCAGCAGAAGTATTCCTGCCAACTGTTTACAAAAAGTAGCACAATACCCAGGCTGAATGCTGACATAATTACATACCCAGCCAGAGAGTGTAGTAAATAATCCTGCCTTTCAAGCTTTTGCCTAGTGGTGAGTCTTTTGCCATCTCCTTTGCCTGTGGGCTAAATGTATTATACTTGGTTTGCATTTACTGATGTTCTGGAAACGCTGTCAGCACAGTCAGTGCACAGATATATGGTATCAAAGTGTATGTACAGTGATGTCCTGCACCATATACACTTACAGTGCATGTATGAATCGTGCGTCGCAGCTCTACTCCTAGGTTCAGGCTTTGACAGTTGTGCTTGGCAAGTGTGAGGGCTGTCATGGAGGGAACAGTTGCTGAGGTGTGGATATTGTTCCATCAGTGAAGAAAGATGACTGCGGGGTGAAGGTCAAGGCAAGAGCGCCATCAAAAAGCGCAGGGCTTGGCTGGCCGTGTTTGCATGGGTGAGGGTGGTAGCTAGTTTTCCAAGGATGTGTGTGTGCAGAGAACTGCAGACTGTGGGCATGGTCAGCACGGTTGTATTTCCAGTTGTGCTTGTGAGTCTTGAGTCTGTCTGCAGTTGCTTTGATTGTGAGTCAGTCTGTCTGCAGTTGCAGTAGCTGTGAATCAGTGTCTGCCTGTAATTATGTGGGTGAATCAGTGTTCGCTTGTTACACTTTAAGTGCAAGCGGCTTCCCATAGTGGTTGTGGGTGTGAATCACTCTACAGTCCCTCTGGATGTGTTTTTGAGTAGAGATGCAATACTGGGATTAATTTTGTTTTGATGAGGAAAAACTGTCGAGCAGCTTCTTGTTTCAAAAAATTAGTGCTGGGTTTGGAGTTGGGCACAGAGCTGGTCTCTCCATTACCAGCTTTGTACAGAAGAGATCCACTTTAGGGCTTGCTCCCAACATTTCCATGTTGATCTGAACCTTCAATTTCTTTGCCGTGTGCCTCAGGTTCTGAGTGTCCTTTTCTGCTGGCATCTCTTGCAGAGCTGCAGAGGGCACAGTCAGGACCCACCACATGTGCCTTGTATCTTACATGTGTGGTAGATTCCTGGAAAGGTTGTTTATGGCTTGTGCGGTGTGTGTGTTTGTGAGGCTGAGCCAGTGTGTGCCTTTCGGGTAGGTGAGCACAAACATTTTCACGCTTGTGAGTCGAAGCCTGTGGTTCCCCTGCCATGTGCCTCTCGCTGTGAGCCAGTGCTGTTTCTCTACGTAGATGGTAAACAGCAAGTTTGGTTAGGCAGAGGTACTGCTGCCTGTTTCTTGTTCTCTGATTCCTGTAAAACGTTGTGGTAGCTTCTGGCCTTCAGCAGCATCTGTACAGCCCAAAGCAGAACTAAACTGGAGAGGCAAGTGAGAGAAATCCAGGCTGTCTTGAATGATAGAAGCAGAGCATTCCCCCCAGTCCGGGCTAACAAACAACTTTCCTCTGCACTGGCTGGTGCAGGTGGAGCATGATGCTGGCAGGGCTGGACTGCTTCCAGCGTGTGCTGGCTCGGGCACAGCCAGCACTGTGCAGTGTACACATGCATCCCGGTCAGCTCATTCCAGAACAAAGGGATGCAAACAGTCAGGAGGACAAGGGTCTTGTGACATACCACAGTATCTTACTCCCCAATTTCCAGGCTTCCAGATGAGCCATGTCTGCTCATTGCTGACCCTGCCCTCAAATAAAAACATAGTTTTATTCCAAGAGACCCTCCTTTTTAGCTGAAGTGATTGAGAACTGAAGCAAAAGCTCCTCAGCCCAGAGCTTTACCCAAAGAGCTGTTGGAAGAGGCATAGCAGTGATCCCTAACAAGGTCAGTGTGCTCATTGAGGATCAGGGATGGCTGGGCAGAGCACAGCCTGTGCAATCTGGGTGCTTTTGGAATCCTTGAGAGGCATTGGAGTACCTCTCCTGGTGCCTGGGACTTGCTTTGCAGAAGCCTCTATGCAATGAGGAAGGGCTTTGAATAGCTTCTTGTGCTGTGCAAGTGCACCTGATTTGGGGGGTAAACACGCAGGTGCTGGGAGGTCACCCGCAGTGCTGTGCTTGGCTGTGCCACTTTGCAGGTGGGTGGATGTGCCTGGCATGCCCCAGGTCTAGATCACCCACTTCTCCCTGCATGGAAGTGCTTGTGCTGTGGCTTTTGGACTGAGGCTGCCTCTACTTCCCAGTCTGTTTTCCAGCTGGCTTCCAAGCATCAGCTCCTCATTGCACACCCCTCCCCGAGGTACCTGACTTGGCAAAGCTGCAGAGCAGCTGCAGGTCCTGGGGGCTGTGAGCTGCTTCGTAGCTGGAACTGTTCAGCACTCCTTCAACTGATGCCACCACTGTAGGTGCACAGCATGTAGACACGCTGACCTAATGGCACTGCAGGTACACAGCATCTCTGGATGCAGTGATGGGGCAACTGTGTCCCTTGGGCTGCTTCATAAATGCCACTGGCATGATGAGACTATTGCTAAGTGAATCAAATGGTTCCCTTGGCTGCATGTTCCAAGGAGGCAGTAATTTGGGAGACTCATAAATGTGCCCAGGTGGGTTTATGGCCTCTTATCTCTTCATTCCCTTTTGGATATTTGCAGTCTCCCCCTCTCTGGGCTGTTCTCTCAGATTTTTTTTGCAAGCCTTACCTTTCAGTCTCCACCTCTAGAGCTCTATCTGTCATTCTGTTGTCAGCAGTAAGCCTGTGCTAATTATGCTTTCCTAGGAAGGCAGTTCAGAATATTTAATGGTTTCTAGAATAAGGATTTCTGAAAAGATCAGGCTCAGTATGCCGAGTCGGGAGATACCCAATATTAACATAGTTACGATGGCACCTTGCTGGTCTGGAAGGTACAGACACTTTTTTCGTTCTCAAATCCACCCCAGTAGGAGCAGGGGCTGGAGCATGTTGCTGTCTTGGGGAGAAGGAAGCTTTTCCAGTTCCTCGTTCCAAAACTGCACCTCCAACAGAAAGGTTATATTTCTCAGGAGTGTATAAAAACATGCTAGGATGCTTTGGGGATTGGACAGACTGTGTGTGTTGGAGAGGAGTAGGTATGTTTATGATGCCTTTAGGTATATAGTTATAAAGAGACCTGCCAGAATCTGGAGTGCATAGAACTGTAAACTTCAAGTACTGCTGGATTCCACCTGCAAAGTGTTAGCAGGGCTCTTAGAGAATCTGCATTTGATTCAGCTGTGGAGTTTACCAGCAACTGCAGAATTAGTGATGAGTGCATTTGCTAACTGTGCCATTAAGGAGTGAGCAATGGGCAGATGGAAGAAGCAAGTGCAGAGCTATTTGAACGTGTTCCAGCCCTATAGGCTCCATCTTGCACAGGAACAGACAAGAACCAGAAGCTATAGTGTCATATTCTTTAAGCTTTGTGGCAGGGGTCAGCCTAAGGAGTTACACCACTCGTTTCTGAGCTGAGAAACCTTTGCATTCTGTTTTTTTCTTTATGGATACTGTGCTGTTTCCTTTCAGTGAGACCTAGTAAGGTATTTTGCGTTTGTTATTCTTTGAGACTATTACCATCTAATTAACATTCCTAAATCCTCATTCGATTACACGCAGTTAAAGGCATGTTGCCTGCATCCTCCCTTCCTTTCCCAGAGGATCAGGGGTCCCTGCAGGTATTCAGATGAAGATGATGACTCTTTCCGAGCCTTCCTGAGTGGGAAGTGACAGCTGAGTCGCATTTTGTTTGAGCACTTTCTGCAAGGACAGCACCAGTTCGGGCTGAAGGAGCGCAGTGTTACTTTTCCTGAATCACACTTGTGGATGTTTCCGTTCCTCTCCTTTGCTCGAGGTGCTGCTGTGCTCTGGGGGACCCCTTCCAGCCTGTGCTGCCGTGAGCAGTAGCTGCTGTGGGGCAGGCACTCCTCTCCAAGAGCAGCTTGTCTGTACTGAAATCTGAGGACCACGGTTACTGGGCTGATAAAACCAGGACTGGTTCTACAAACCAGGTGAGAAATCTTGTGTTGTTGGAGAGGCTGTGTGGCCACTAGTTGTTTGGCTTATAAAGCACTTGCACCAGGTGAGATTTTGTGTGTCCCTGTGGTTGATGCTGGGCCTGCGCTAGCAAGAGCCCCCCGGAAAGGAAGAGATGATGCTTAGAGCTTTTGTGCCATGGGACCACAGCAGGCTTTGGCTATGGGGAGCTATGGAAGATCCTTTCAACTGTATGAAGGGTGAAACCTCCTCTTCTGTGCCAAGCTATTTTTCATGCTGTGTTGTCCTTCCTGAGTCCTTAAGTGCAGCCACAGTAAACCAGCTATCCATGTACTCTCACATACTATTGTGTGGCCATTCTCCGTGCCAGCAAATCCTTGGCTGCCACCTTCTTCAACAGAACTGTCTAAAGTAGAAAATTAGCCCTTCATCACCAGATAATATTGAAGGAAAACTGTATGACCAAGGCTTGGTGGAGATACAGTTGTTCAGAGCTGCTTGGCGCAGATAAGCATGTCTTACACCTATGTGGGAGGTGTAAGTGCTTCTAGCTTTTGTCACTGTTCCTGACCCTATCTCTCTCTGGATTACCTTGCTCCCCATTTTCTGGTCCTCTTTTCTTTAGCTGCTCTATCCCATCATTGATGCATTATCGCCCATGGTCCTATCAGATCTAATAAAGATGGTCCAAAATGTTCTAGAGGAGTCAGGACAGTTCCTGCAGAGCCGGGAGGCACCTGGTGCAAAACCCCCCGAAGAGGTCTTCTCCTTGGTCAAAAACTGCTGGCAGTGCAAATACTGCCAAACAAACCCTTTATTGAAATCAGCGAAGAATGGGAAAGTGTTGATTTCAATGACATTTTTCAATGGTAGTGTGGGGAGGGAAGTCAGCAATATTTTTTTTTTGTGTGTGTGCTTTTGGCTAGTGTTTGAAATTGCCTTAGGAAAAGAAAGATCAATTAAATCTTATTGTATAATATGCAAGTTTAAGTGAAATTAAAGGGAAAAATTGAAAGGAAATCTGTTGAGGAGCTGCTAATTGAAGCAGGTTTGAATTTGCCTTGTAAGAAACATCAACATTTTAGCTGTCCTTGTTGTGATTTGTAGCAAGTCTCCCCAAACTGTTGGAATTTCCCACAGAACAGATGTTCAGCCTCTTAATTTGTGCTTCATCAGCAAACGCTTGAATTTCCAAAGCTGTGTTTCCCTCCTCAGCTGGAGGGTGACAGGAGCCAGAGGAGCCATCCCAAACCAGGGCTTGTCTCACTAGAGGTGTCGGTGTGCCCATGCCAGAAGGCTCCTGAAGACTCCAGTGAGTGTGTGCTCCTTTTGTGTGAAGGCTGCTCCATAACCAGTAGCCTCATTAAATGAGGCCTGAGCACACTGGCAAATGCTCCCATGCACAGAATTAATCCATGCACTGACGTTTGCAAGCATTTAAAGTGAGTGATGGAGAGGAAGAGAAAGGTAAAACGTGTCTGAAGTATGTTCCATGCAAGGCAATGCTAAAGCCCAACACTGTGGGTTTTTTTCCCTGTGCCTACCATTAGTGAATATGAAAGGCAGGTCCTGCTTGACTAACCTTACCTTCTTCTATGACACGGTGACCTGCCTAGTGGATGAGGGAAGGGCTGTGGATGTTGTCTACCTGGACTTCATAAAGCCTTCGATCCAGTTTCCCACGGCATTCTAATGAAACAACTGGTAGCTCATGGCTTGGGCGGGCATAAACTGTGCTGGGTAACAACTGGCTGGATGGCTGGGCCCAGAGAGTGGTGGTGAATGGACCTAAATCCTCTTGGTGACCCGTCACAAGCGGTGCTCCCCAGAGCTCAGTATTGGAGCCACTTCTGTTCAACAAAGCCTTCGATCCAGTTTCCCACGGCATTCTAATGAAACAACTGGTAGCTCATGGCTTGGGCGGGCATAAACTGTGCTGGGTAACAACTGGCTGGATGGCTGGGCCCAGAGAGTGGTGGTGAATGGACCTAAATCCTCTTGGTGACCCGTCACAAGCGGTGCTCCCCAGAGCTCAGTATTGGAGCCACTTCTGTTCAACATCTTTATTAATGATCTTGATGAGGAGATGGAGTGCACCCTCAGTAAGCTTGCAGATGACACTAAGTTGGGTGGAAGTGCTGATCTGCTTGAGGGCAGGAAGGCTCTACAGAGGGATCTGGACAGGCTGGAGCAATGGGCCAAGGCCAATGGTATGAAGTTCAACAAGGCCAAGTACTGGATCCTGCACTGGGGTCACAACAACCCCAGGCAATGCTACAGGCTTGGGGAGGAGTGGCTGGAAAGCTGCCTGGTGGAAAAGGACCTGGGGTTGTTGGTCAACAGCCAGCTGAATATGAGCCAGCAGTGTGCCCAGGTGACCAAGGGCATCCTGGCTTGTATCAGAAATGGTGTGGCCAGCAGGACTAGGGGAGGGACCGTCCCCTTGTATTTGGCAGTGGTGATGCTGCATTTTGAGCACTGTGTTCAGTTTTGGGCACCTCAGTATAAGAAATACATGGAGGTGCTGGAGTGATCCCAACACAGCAGGGCTCCTGCATTTGCCCATTCCTTGGATTTTCAGATGGCCTTTTCGTCTGTGGTGCTGTATTATTTTGGAAAGTAGGAGCTGAGTTGTGTCTCCTTTCAGTAAGAAGAGAAACACAGGAGAAGGAAGGGCATATCTCTGGATGGTGTGGCATGGTGTGACTTTGTCCTTGGGACTGTCATGCCCATACTGGGGGCGGGTCCAGAGAAGGGCAACTAAGCTGGGGAAGGCTCTAGAGCACAAGTCTTGTGAGGAGCAGCTGAGGGAACTGAGGTTGTTTAGCCTGGAGAAAAGGAGGCTTGGGGGAGATCTTATATGTCTATACAACTAGCTGAAAGGAGGTTGTGGGGAGGTGAGTGCTGGTCTTTTCTCATAGGTAACAAGAGATAGGACAAGAGGAAATGGCCTCCAGTTGTACCAGGACAGGTTTAGGTTGGATATTAGGAAAAACATCTTCACTGAATGGATTATCAAGCACTGGAATAGGCTGCCCAGGGGACTGGTTGAATCACCATCCCTGGGTGTGCTTAAGTCATGTAGATATGGTGCTCAGGATCATGATTTAGCAGTGGACTTGGTGGAGTTAGGTTTATGGTTGGACTTCATGATCTTAAAAGTCATTTCCAACCTAAATGGTTCTGTGATTCTATGATGCTATGATCTTGCCAGAACAAAAGCTGAGGTGGGTGGATAAGGACTCGTAGTGTCTGGCTCTTACCTTCTGCCTGCATGACAGCTCATATCCTCCTAGCGCTGTACCTGAGCTAAAAAACAAGGATCAGGCACAGCATCTGGGAGGACTCTAGGGCCAAAGTGTTGTGGGGCAACCAGGATTGGCTAATGCAGAATTGTGGTGTGACACATGACCCAGCCTGGCCTTGTGCCCCTTCTCTTCCAGTCATCTGCAGCAGGGGTGGACAGATACACATCCCTGCACATCCCTGATACACATGACATATCCTGGTCTTCTCATCTTACTCAGCTGAGCTCCCTGCTCCCTCTGTGTGGGATTTCTGTCGGGGTTCCTGTCTCCCGTGACTGCGTGCAGAAACCCCTTCTCCTTAGAACACTTGCATAGCTCACCTGCCCCCTTCGCCCTGGGGTGTCCTCCACTAGCTCAGAACTGCTGTTCAGGTGGTAGGATTTGGCTTTCAACCCAGCATCTCCTTCAGTGCTGGAAGCAGCTGCTTTAGACTCTGCAATGTTGGTGCCTATCAAGTGGGGAAATCCAGAGGTCAGATTTGGCTGGCAACAACATCTTGCCCTGGTTTCTGCAGGCTGTGATTGAAGTGAGCCTTCATTTACAGCTCTGGGGTCTCACACTGGCCAGTTGTGCCTGGCTGCCATGGTGCTGAACCTCTGCTGGGCTGAATCCCGTGTGTTCCAGACATGAGGTGTCATGCTGGGGAGACGTCACGACAAGCTGTATTTATACAGGCTGTTGCTTGGCAGTGCTGTTCCAAGGTGCATCAACATAATGAGATACATAAAAGGGGAAGGCAGTTAAATGTGCAATAACATCACAATAAAAGTAAAACTGAGCATTAATGAAAAATCTGAGCACACTAAGTGCAGTACAGTCAAACACTCCCACTACTTTGGGCCTCAGTGCCCGAAGTTAATAATAATTTCTGGCAGTGTCATTACCAGAATTAAACGAGGGCCTAACTATCCAGAAAAAGATGTCTGGAAAAAAATGGGTCTTGATACTTTGCTGTGTGGGTGTCCCCAAGGCAGCACAGGTAGCAGGGGAACTGGGAACTGCTGCAAAGGCAGGGCAGGGACTGGGAGCAGGAGGTGAGGAGGAAGCGATGGGTGGAAGAAGTGACTGTGGTCATTTTGGAAGTGGAGCTGTGCACCTCTGCCAGTTGCTGAAGCGCCTGGGGAGCTGCTAGATGTGCTCTGAAGATGGGCTGAGGGTTTGTATGTGTATGTACAGGCTTAGCTCTGACCCCATGTTGCAGCTTCTCCAGGGTCAGCAGTGCTGCAGAGAATGGTGCTGCCCTTGGTCTCTGGGACTTCAAATACAGAACCCCAGCAATCCTGACTACTGCCTAACATGGGTGAGCTGCTGGGGAGAACTGAAGTAAATTAATTGCTTTCCTCCTAGCAAATAAACTCTCTTTTCTCTCCTCCCCCCTCCCTCTGTGCCCACCCTGGCAGGTTTTGGAGGCTCGGCTGCTGGTCGCCGCGTGCTGCTGCCATGGCGCTGAGGCTCCCGGGAACAGGGTCGCTCTCGCTCCTTAGCCTTGGAGTCCTAGTCCTGGGCTTGGCTCTCTCTGCTGATGCTGGGTAAGGGTGAGCACTGAGGCTGTTCGCTGAGGCTGCAATCCTCTTGCTGTGCTTAGATATCCCAGGGCCAGTACCTGTGTGAAGTAGTCCAGGGCAAAGCCCTAAGTGTCTCTGCTCTTTTTGACCCTCCCCTTGCTCCCATCCCCATGCCTTTCACCTGGGGACAGTTCAGTCCCTCATGGCTGAGCTAACTGATTACTTTAGCATTATTTGAGGTGCTCTCACTAAGGATAGTTGTCAGCAATTTTTGCAACAAAACCAATTTTCAGATTTGGCCTCTGCACAATTCACTCTAGGCAAGGATTTGGCTTGGATGAGTTTTAACCTGGAAGAGAGACTCCCCTCCCTTTACTCTTTTAATACGCTTGTAAAGAAGAGAAAATGAAAACTCTTCAGCTGTTTGGCTTTGTAAGGGATAACAGCCCACAAGCAGCATACCTGAGCTGCTGCAGCGCAGCAGGGCTCTGGCCAGCCCTGGCCAGGCATGCAGCTCACCTTTTGCCTGGGTCGGGGTCCCTGGCTGTGCAGACTCTGGCTGTTCTGCCCCAGAGAGTGCTGCCACCAGCCTCTGGGAGATGTCGGGAGAAAAGGAAAGCCTGTTAGTCCATGACAGGCTCCTCAGCCCTCCGCTGCATCCTGCTGGAGCCTCTGCTGTGGCTTGGTGAGCTTGGAGAGCCCTGTCGAGGAAGGGCAGCAGAGAAGACACCCCCAGCACAATCTGCTGGCCACAGGGAGGGTGGAGCTCTGTGCAGAGGGAGAGAAATGCAAATAATACATGACTTCTATAAAAAATTTAGAAAAGCCTTTAGCGTGCCAGGTGTGGACATTGAAATGCTGTCTGCTGAGTTGTAAGTCCAGCAGCACTAAAGGATTTTCATGCAGGAAAAAAATCAGAGTGCTGCTACTCCTGCTTTACCCATGCAGCCCTTTGTCCTGCTGCAGGCTCCTACCCCGTCCTACCCACCACGCATCACCCACTTGGATCTGGCTTTGCATAAGCAAATATATCCTGAGAATGCCGTGGCATTCTTGGGTAGATGCTGAGCTTGCTGTCGACCCTGTGCACGGGCAGAGGCAGCCCCAGGCACCGGCCTCTGTCTGTCCCCTGCAGCCCGCTGGGCAGGGTCTCCGTCCTGTGCTGGCTGCGGTGGGGTGTCCCCAGCCCGTGTCCCCCCCAGGCTGCCCCCGCGTGTCCCAGCACACCCCCACACACACACCCTGCCCGGGGCGTCCCGCTGGGGCCGAGGGATTGTTTCCTAAGCTGCATACAAGGCCCCACGTTCCGAGGCTGGCGTGCCTTCTGCCTCTCCAGAGAGCGTCTGCCCAGGGACAGGTGGTGAGGTAATGACTTTTCTTCAAGCCTAGCCTAATTAAATTTGCTGCAAACCTCTGTCTTCCCGGCCTAAAGACTTTTAATTATCTTAAACCCATGATCCCCACACCTCTTCTCAGTCCTTTGAGTTCTACCCTGGGCTTTAGGAGAGATAAATGAGACCTGTTTTTATGCCCTGCTAAAGGGCAGCTTTATCTTTATGTTAAGGTGTGAGCCAGCCTAGACCTCAGCTGGGCTGGGGAATTAGCCTAAATCAGTGCCAGGCAGAGGTGCTGCTGGCTCTTCCCTGCCTGCACCTTCCCTTGCCCTGCCTGTGCCCCTCTTTTCCTGGCACTTCCTGAGTGAATCCCACACTGCTCACACTGAAGTGGAAACCTCAGGTGTCAGGCTAAGTAAAACAGCTTTGGAATTTATAAACTCTTTTTTCCCATCACTGCTGAGCCTCGTCCAGGAATTCCTTCACAAAAATCTGTCTTCTCACTCTTTATATTACAGGTGATTTTTAAAGATAGGTTATAAAACATTAATGAATGAGCTTTCACGAGCATTCTAGCTATTCATATGTTCTAGATGGTTATATACCCATCAGCAGGCACTGGTACAGATTGCTTTTAACCATGACATCTTTTGAAAGCCAGTACAATTGAAGCCTCACTAATTACAGGAGGCATTTGTTAAATTCCTCAAAATTCTACTTACCTGAAGGGTGTTCAGCTATTTCAAATATTTCAAGTCCAGCTGAAAAACCCAAACCAGTGTTTTGATTTGAATGGGAATACAGTTAGTAGTGTCAGCGTGAGGTTTCGGATCTGACAAGTTGCAGTAGGGCTGGGCTGGGTGTTTTCCTGAGCATGCTTCACTTCACCACACCCTATGGGAGCTGCAGTTTAAGTGCTTTACTATCCTCTTTGGGCTTTTGTAGGCTGAGCTTCCTGGCCTCACCACTTCTCCCATGATAGATATTGGTTTTCTAAAAACCAGAGGCCAAGTGGCCTTGTGAGAGGTGGGATCTGAAGTTGAATATTTCAGTTAGTTGCAGCATACTGAATAGTATTGGTTCATCCTGACTTTACAAATGCCCATACTCCACTCCATTTTTCCTCTTTTGCTAGAAAATACTTCTCGTTCTTTTATCTTACAGAAGCTGGGTTTTCTGTTGGGAGAAAATTTTGATAGAAAACTCTAGGCCAGCTCTGGTACTTGTCACCCTACTGACCCTTCACAGGGTATTTACAAATGGACCAGGAATGTCAGGGGTAACTAGTCTAACCCAATGAGATGCAGCAGGATTAAACTTTGAACTCCTTAAATTATATTCTTCTTTCTCTCTCCCACTCCCCAGTTACTTCCTGATCCATGCTTAAACCAGGAGCTGCACACATCAACTGGAGCAAGGGAGAATGAAGCTGGGGAGGAGAAGGGACAAAAGTGTTAGAAAGCAGCAATTTAGGAGCTTGTCCTCCCTCGGCTGTGGTGAATGGGACCTTGCTTCAGAGGGTCATAAGTGCCCTCCTGGGGAGTTCCACAGTCTTGCACCACAAGTGTCTCTCTAGTTTGCTGCACCCGTGGGCTTCATCTGGGCATGCTCCCCAGGGACTTCCCTCTCCAGTTAGTGGCATGGGACTGATCTGCCAGTCAGGGCTGCCCTGCTCCTGAGGGGTTCCTGGTGCTGCTGCTGAGGATCTCTGTGCTCCCTTTTCTCCCCCTGCCTGACTGGGCTTCCTCAGCTATCCCACTGCTTGTCTGTGCCTTTTAATCTTTTTTTTTTTTGCCTCATTGGTGTTTCTTTTGCTTCCTCTTCCATCTTCCTTGCAATCTCTGCATCTCTATAGATTTTTCTTCTAGTTTTCTGTTACTTAATTTTCTGCCTTTCCATTTGTTTTGCTCCTAACAGCTATTTCTGCTGGGGAAAGCTGTGCTTGAAGCCACAGCACCAGTACTCTGTGTTATTTGAAATCTCTTTTAGAAGCAGCCAGTTTCAGAAGGATTCACAGGCTCCTCTTCTGTTGATTGAAAGGGAGACACAAAATGCAAATGTATTATTAGAGCCCCTTGGGCTTGCAAAACTGTATTGAAGATTTTGTTTGGTGTGATGAGCTTTGTTTGAGAAATTTACTACTTATTTTATTCTACCTAGGGCATAAAATGCCCTGAGGAAGTCATCTTATTCGAGGGCTTCTAGACTTCTTGTGTTGAGGAGAGATAGGAACGTGAAAACTCATTTGGTTTGATAAACAGGGAGAGTTCAACAAACTGCAGAAATGGTTCACGAAGAGTTTTAATGATGGACTCCGGATTTACAGCCTGCTTTACTGAATTCCTGCTTTTCTGCCTCCATTTCCTCTTCCAGGAGCAGAAACCTTGGAAATGGCTCGATATGGTAAATAGCTGACAGCACTTCTTCCATGCAGCCTATAAGGAGATGCTGGCTCTTGAGTAACTGAGGTTCTCACAGCATCTGTTCATAAAATGTCCTTTCTTAGGGGCAGGCAAGGGATGCTCAGGCAGGGGAAGGCTCCCTGACAAAACAGGGCTTCTAAATGGCTACCCATAGTACTGCTGGCCCTGAGCTTGGAAAGGTGGGAAGAGGGTAACGGGGATGTCTCAGCTTCCACGCTGAGGGCTGTGGTGGCAGAGGCCAGAGGAGAGTTGATTTCAGATGCCCTGCAGGGAGTCCTGCAAGCTCATCAGCTTATCAGCAGGCGTGCCCCATCTTCCAGTCCAGGTCCCACTGCTGCACAGGCTGGAGCATGAACCAACATCCCTTCATTTCCAGGAACTGTTTAGAGCACATAAAGAGTAGGTTTCTCTTCTGACAAAGTTTTTTTTCCTCATTTTTCCCCCATATGCCAGGCTTTCTCAGAAGCACGTCTCAGATGTCGTTGATGACAGCAAAGACAACATCACCATTTTCACCCGCATCCTGGACAGGCTGCTGGATGGGTACGACAACCGCCTGAGGCCCGGACTTGGAGGTCAGTTGGGTGGAGAGATGGTGTCTCCCACAGCTCTGCAGCTTTAGAAGGGGGAGGCTGCACAGGTGACTTTTTAGTAAGTCTGGTGCTTGGAAGCTGGAAAGACGAGTTGTTTCAGTGACTGATTCGATCTGTTGCCGCTTTCCCCATTTTGAGTCTGTGCTATCGTGGTGTTTGATATTTTGTGAGATGAGAGGAGCAAGTCTCTGACTGCTGTGGTCTTCTATGACATTACATTGATAGGCCTGTAGATGGAGCAAATATGATTAAACATATTTCTGCTACTTCTGTAGGCATTATTATTTCAGTAATGATGAACCTACCAGTTTGCAGGACCTTCAGTTTGTGTCATGTTGCTTTTTAGTCAGTGGGTTTTGTTACAGAGCCTCTCTCTTGATATCTGCTCAGTTCTTTCCTATGTAGCTGTCACCTGGCAAGGTCTTTGCTTGCTGATCTGGGCACTGGGCAGTTAGTAAGGCTTTGCTGTCTCCCGAGCTGCTTTACCACCACTGCCGTTATACCTACTGCTGCTGAGTTTCTCTCCAAGTACCTAAAGCACCTATTCAAGGTGCTTCAGAAAGCAAAGCAACAGTAGTCACCTTCCCTCCAACGCTTATGGCGTACGTACAGTGTAATGTAAGGAGGCAGAAGCAGTGGGGAGATCTGTGCAAGACAGACATGAGCTTTATTGCTGAGAGGAGGGAGACATGGACCTGTGTGTTTTCTTGGTGCATGGCTGCCAAGGGACATTGCTGTTGCAGAGGAGGTGGCCCCTCTCAGGTGCCAGTGACTGTGTGCCACAGGGGCCGCTGAGGTGATGTCCCTGCACTGCTCTGAACTTTCCTGTTCAGCTGCAAATGTGTGCTGCTGGACCATGATTCCCACCCAAAGCTGAAATCACCATATGCTTCCCTGTTCCCTGAAGATCCCACTGCTAAGGGAGGTTGGGAATGAGCTTTCTCGAGCTCTTGTATGCTGACAGGAGCTGTGGTGATACAGTGCTAGTCTGGAGGTGCACCCTCCATTGCTCAGAGCAGCCTCCTTGTCTTGTCCCAGCCCCATGTCCACCTCTGTACCATGGCCCTCTGCCTTGCACCTGTCTAGGAGTACCTTCATCCCAGTCAGAGACTATGCAAAATCTGGGGAAGAAGGGTTTCTCCAGTGAGCATCCTCACCTCTGATGGGCTGCCATACTGCAGAAACTGGGCAGGAGGGGGTTACTGTGTCTGCATAAGCCATCCATCAGTTTTATTGCTTTTGTTGCTTGTTTCTTTCCCCCAGAATTAACTGGTCCCACTAATAGCTTTGCTTCTTCAAGTCTCCCTGATGGCTATATTGATTTAACTGGAATGAGTTCTGAAAGGGGACTGAGGGGGCATTTATGTTCACTGTAAGCTCAGTTGCAGACAACCCCATGCAAAGTATTAACAAGAGGACTCCCAGGAGCCCCTTGCTGGGGAAGTTAAAACCTTTCTTGGAATATCTCAGCTCTGTTGCTTTAGATCCTTTCATAACGTGCTTAACATAATAAATTGCCTTTGCCTGAACCAGGCATTTCATATTTAAAGACTTCTTTCACCTCTGATTTCCTCTCATGGAGCATTCCGACGGACCCAGATGGGAGATTTTGAAAAGGGCTACAGGTTTTGGGGACTCTTCATTAACGAGTTGTCCTCAGTGTGCATGTATGGGGCAGCCTTGTGAGTGAGGCTGTCCCCACTTTCAGTTGGACCTGTTTTCCACAGGTCTGGGCTTTTATTACTTGGAGGTCTGTCAGGGCTGCAATCAAGAAGAATATTAGAGGGGAAAACCTTTCCCAATGCTGCTGGTGGCCAGAGAAATGGAAATGGTCCTGCTGCAGACTCCAGACTTAGGGGTCAATTGAATAGTTTGGAGTGACAGTCAACAAGAGGTGGGCTCCTGCTGTCCAAGTTTGTGAGATCTGTGAAAGGGGTTGCCTTGCTTCAAGTTGTCAGCTGTGCTGCTGAGTGATTGAGTGACTTACAAGGTTTGCTGGTTTTCCTGGGAGACAGCATTGGGCAGTCCCTGCAGACACAGCACTGGCTTTCCCCTCTTCCCTCGGGAATATCTTCCTGTTGCTTTTCTGAAGGTGTGAGGTGAGAGCATCTCTTGGCACCAGGCAGTCCTGCTGAGGTGTCTGTGGAAAGGGCAGATGTGGGGGTAATACACCCGTGCACGGACTAAGGAAAAGGTGTACTGGCCTAAATTGTGGGTAGCCGGGAAGCAGAACATGCAGGCTTCTTTCCTGACCTTGGTTTCCCTGCTGTGTGTGAGAGATCCCCCTGAAAGCACGGGGCTGGGCTGGGCAGGGCTGGGTGGGGTGCAGGGCTGCAGTGGCTGCCCTGGTGCTCCCCCATTTCGGCAGAGCCGTTCCCCTCTGTGCCAGGAACTGAGCAATGTTTATTTAAGCTTCGGAAAAAGAGACTGTGTAAGCAACAGAGTGTTGATGTGGTGACTTCTCCCCTCAAGATAGCCTCTTTGTATTTATTTTCTTATCCCCTCTGTTTTCACCATCTGCTGCCACCCACTCTAATAGCACCCATGCCAGAGCTCCTCTTCCTACCAGGATGCTGCAGACAAGCTGAGGCACACCAGTGCTGGGGCTGCTCAGGAGTGCCCAGCACTGCAGAGACAGCCTCCAGGTCAGGGTGGTCCTGTGCCTTGCTGCTGCTCCTGTGCCCAGGAGCAGCTCAGAACATCCTCTCCAGCAGTCTTGATGGCAAGTATAAGTTTGTGAGCATACTCCAGGCTAGCATACAAGGAGAAAGGTTTGGGGGAGGGTGGCTGTGAGACCCCTCCTTCTGCAGGAATACCTTGTATTACTGGGGACACGACCATTGGTGTCACAGAGAAGTCTTCTGTGGCTGGTAGGAGGTTTCTCCCTGTCTCTGTCCAGTGACCTGGGGTTGGCTTGCTCTTAGGGACAAAGCTGAGTCTTTTGTTTGGCCTCACGACCACTGAAATACCATCTGAGCTTGGGGAAGGGGTAGCTGCATAAATAGATACTGTTGTAGGACTCAGAGTCCAGGGGAGGGGAAGGAACTGTCAGCAGATAACCTGTGTTTCCCCTGAGAAAATACAGGCCAGATTGGTTATTGAATCAGAAGAAGAACAGAAATGGACCCCAAGGGGAGAGAGACATCTGTTGTCATGGCCAACCTTGTAGGACAAGAAAATTTCCCACTAAAATAGTTTCTATGGACAGTGCTGGCCTTTACTCTTGGTCTGGAACTGTACAGTCATGCATATCCTCTGCCCAGCCCTGCAGGGGCTGAAGTGAGTGCCATCTATTTATAGCTCAAATTCTCTTTGTTGGGGCTCCCTGCAGAGCTGGCATGCAGAGGAGCCTCAGTTTTGAGCCTGGAGCTTGCCTTGATGCAAGAGTGGGAGAGGAGATGTGGACAGGAGAAAAAGGTAGAACTGGCTGAAAAAGGGAGAGACTACATACACCCAAAAAGAAGAGATGTTCAAGGAGTGAGGTGTGAACAACGGGACCTTGAGTGATCCTCCAAGAATAACTGATGCACAAAAATACCCATATATCCTTATGCTGCCTACTGTGAAGAGGGATTAGAGTTTTGTAATCCCTACCCAGCCAGTGTGAAGCCCAGCACAGTTACACAAGAAGGGATGCAGTGGTTGGGCTGTTTGAGGTTCAGTGATGGTCCCTGTGCAGCTGTACTCGCTGCAGCCTTATTTCCTAACCAATGAAGTTTGTGCCTGTTGTGCTACAACAGAGACACAACCATCTTGTGGCTGCCTGGTGAGGGGCAGGAGAGTAGGTTTCCAGATGTGCCACAGCCTAGTCCTTCCTTACAGCTTTAAGGCTTTTAACATGTTTGGGCAATACAAAGCTATCAGCACCGTGCTGCTCCGGGAGGAGGCTTGTGGGGCACTTCCATAGCTGTTCTTCCACCTCAGCCAGAGGCTGTCTGCTTCACAGGGACTGGGGGTGTAGCTGAGCTGCTATTTGATGCAAGGATGAGGAGCCCACAGGGCATCTGGAGCCAGTGGTGAAGAAAGTCTGTATTGGGTGGCTGGGGGAAGCCTGTGCTCCAGAAAATTGTTGGCCTTTTCCAGGGTGCCAAGGAGGAAAAGATTTTGACCCAAGGAAGAGAAGGTGAGAGTAGGCTGTTCAGTGTTCTAAAAGAGGGGCTGTAAACTTTCTAGATAAGCCAGTTTGGCCAATGGCAATTAAAAAGTAATTTGTACCACGTTAGACAGCTAGGCTCAGGGCAGTCACTGTTATCCCTCCTGGATGCTGCATCACTTTACAAGTTAGTGATTTCCTTGTAAGTCATGCATTCACACAGTATTTCCTTGGAGCTTCTGCTGCGTGTCTCTGTGGTACCTCAGTGTCTGACCTGGCCTTGCTGGGGGAGCAGTGGGTGGGAAGCATCCTGCTGATCTGTCTGCACAACGTGCTTCTGGACAGTTCAGGCTAGGAGCCTACTCAGGTTTTCAGAGTATGGGATTTACTGGGACCAGCAAACTGGATTAAAGCAGTGCAGTTCCCCACTTGGCACCTTTGGTTTCCCCTTCCCTGGGGACAGGGCATGGTGCCCATTCTTTGTCCTCAGCTTTGGCAGAAAGTGGGCCCCATCGAGGCAGACACGAAGCCCCAGTGTGTATCTTCACAACTGGGAATATCTGGAGAGTGAAAGCAACTTAGGCTCGTGGCAGCCTTCTCTTCCTTCATCTCTACTGGGTTGCTCTTTGTGGCTTAGCAGCAGCATCTGCCTGCCCATGGTGGGCTCAGCACAGATGCCGTTGGGCTCAAGCACGTTTTGGTGTGGTCAGGCTCTGCTGCTTGCAATGGGACTCAAATCAGGTATACCTGACATGGGTCTATGGTGCATTTTATCTGGCCTTACTGTGTCAGCTCTGCTCTGCTAATGGTTTTGATCTGCAGCCACCTGTTAATATTTATCCTGCTGATGTATTCCCTTTATTCTCCTGTAAGTGAAGCACACCTCACTTGGAGTTTTTCTTATCTCTCCTTTCTGCAGTGCCATGTTTCATCCTGCTTTTTTAATGATGGTGTAGTTTGGCAGAATGATTCTGAGCAAGTGAGAATCATCTGTATCTCTGCCTTGCCACCTTCATTTCACTGATGCAAACGCTGATGGCCAAGAGATTTTTGACTTGGGTTCAGAGTGGCTCCTCTTGGGCAGAGACATTCCCGTAAGATGCTTGGTGTGTTACACCTCAGTGCATCTGTCATTTTGTCTTGACCTCCTGCAGGTAAGGGCTTGTCTGTTATTGTGTGAGCATTAAGGCAGAGGGGCTGAAATAGTCAGAAAAATTATAGAACTTCCTTCTCCTGAAAGTACAGTGCTCTTTAAGCTGAAACAGTGAGGGCTTATCTGCCTGGCAAGATCCAAGAGGAAATATGTTTGCAGTGAAAGTAACCTATAATAGTGGAAGAAATTGTTAAATTGTTCTAAATTGAAGTTTAGAGAACTTTTGTTTCCTAAACTCCAGACGAAATGTTGAAATTGTCCTTTTCTTTTGCTGATAGTTGCAAAGCCCTGGGGAAGGGACTGTCACTAGCTCTTTGGGTGCACGTAAAGTCATGGTGTGCAGCAGCCCAGATTTTGGGTGAGTGGTAGTGGGTAGAGAGGTAGAGGCAGATCTGTCCTTGGTCCCTTGGCAGAAGCATCAGGCCCTGCCTGTTGCTGTGGGGACAGCTGGGCAGTGGTGGCAGAGTCCCAGCGCAGTGTGTCCTGCTCCCCATTGCAGCAGAGCCTCTCCCCAGTGCCCAGGGAGGCTGGACTTGGGCTGGCCCTGAGCCCTTCTCTTGTTTTTTCCACCTGTGCATCATGAGGCCGCCTGCAGTTAGTCATAAACATCACCTGGAGGTACTGTTTGTGCAAGAGGAACATTAGATGACAAACCCAGTGGTCTTTTGTGGTTTGTTACATTTTCCAGGGTTTCAGAACTGTGTTTAATCTGTTTTTCTGTCTTAATGTTCCACCTCTCACAAATTCTCTCCTCTCTGATCTAACTTCATGCCTTGTATTGATTACTCCAGGGAGGAATTTGATCATTTCTTAGAAAAAAATCCATGTTTTATCTCAGATTTTTGTCTTTGTCTGAGATTCCTTGATGAGGATTAATTTGAAGCCGAGGCACTGCCCAAACAGTGTTTTTTCTTCTGTTTACCTTCCTGGGCAATAGGGACATTGCCCTGTCTCACATGCTGTCTCATCAAACTTCTGAAGTTAAGATCTATGAAGAAATTTAAAAGAAAAGTTGTCTTCCCCTTGGGTGCAACTCTCTAAAGGCAGTTCTGCCATGGATTTGCACAGCCCCGTTGCTCTCTCTCACAGAGAAATCCCAGCTGTGCTCCTGTTTAAGCCCACGGCATAGAGGGAGAGGGAGCTCTGTGAAAGGCATGCACACATCAGAAGGCAAGTGAGGAATACAGGCTTGACAGCTATGCCTAAGGGTGAAAGTCGTCTCTTAAATAAGTTATGAATTTGCTTAGGGCAACAAGCCTGTATCAAAGCTTCAGGGATATCGCAAACACTCCAAAGGGGTCAGAAACCTATCGTGGAAAGAGATTGATACCGTTTGGTGTGAAACAGCAGCTGGGCTTCAGGTCAGCACCAGCTCCTTTGGGGGCATCTCGCAGCTGCCTGTGCCCTGCAGTGCCACGGGAGGGAGGGGAAGGCCATGGTGGGTCCCTGCCCAGCCACCCTCTGCATGGGGCAGTCGTGTGGCCAGTCAGTCAGTGGTGATGAGCCTGTCCTTGGGCTGCATGCTCCTGGGCTCTCCAGAGGGGCCACAACCAAGCCCAACAGCTGCTGGGGCTGTGGAGGGGAAGGTGTTTCTCTTGCTGCTTTGGATGCCTGTTTAGAGATGGTGCCTTCATTGGCTTTGGGTGGTTCCAGTGAAGAGTTTGCCCCAGGCTGCTAACCCCTCCAGATATCCACACATATAGGCAAGAGGTTCCTTTTTCTAGGAAAGTGAATCCATTTTGAGGAATTTTTACCCTGGTGATTTATAGTGGAGTGACATCTCAGAGCTTCAGTGCTAGACCAAGCACCTTCAGTGAACCAGTGCGAATGTTAGGCAGCTGAGCCCTGCCCAAGGAGATGCTGGGGGATGGAAGTTGGAGATAGGATGATTCTATTTGTTTCTAATGATTTTGAAAGGGGGGATGTTTAAGCATGGTAAACCCATGTTACATAATTTTAAAAGCATTAGTAGATTATATTTGGCTATGGACTGCTTGCAAGGATGTTTTTATTGATCTGTTGGACTATGGCAGCTACTCACTTATTAGGCTTTCCATTCATGTAGTCCCATGTAAAGGATTTATAATGTGTCTTTGATATGGATTGTGAAATAAGATTTTTGGGTTATTATGAGTTTATTATAGAGTTTATATAGAGAGTTCTATGAGTTTATTCTAGAGTTTAATATTAATTTAATTGGTTTATTCTGGTAAACTGGTGATGAAACAACTGGTTAAACATAGAGGAAGTAGAAGCTATTTCATTCACTGAGCTAAAGGATAAAAAGTTTGTAGCAGTTCGTGTACCTATACAGAGATATTGATTATGTCTGGTGAGGCAAAGTCATTGTTTGTGTTGGTGGTGAATTTCAGTCCAGTTCCATCTGGAAGATGCAATCAAATCACATCTACCTGGGCTCCATGTGGTGGGGGGATTAATGCTGCTGATTCAAACCTGTTAGTTTGTTAAAGCCATTTCAGTTCTTTAATGTTTATTGTTTGATTAAATAAAAACATCAGAGCGTTCATGAGGCTCTGGAAGATGCATGGGGCTTTAGGGGGTGACTTGCTGCAAGACTTTGAGGCTAAACCATGCAGGGACCATTAACCAAATACTCTTAAACGTCAGAGTGAAACTGTCACCCTGTTGCAGTAAATGGCAAACCTCTCACTCTGTCTGGTGGGATGGGAATTTCATGTAATGTTTTCTTTGTCTATGTGTACTAACCTGTAGCTTACTTTAAAAATCTGCCTCTGAAGGACATACAGCTAATGTTTATAGCCGAAGGAGAGTTTTTAATCTGCAGTTTGCATTGTGAGAAAAGGACACCCTGTTCACTTTACCTTCTGGAAGAACATAATCAAAACCAAAGTGATGAGAAAAACAGGCATGGGAGAAGCTTTTTTTTTTAATTTTTTTTTTTTCCCCTCTCAATCCTGCTGGAAAATCCTATTGATGACAAAGTTCAGACTGAATCAGTGGATGGAGTGATTCATGACTGGAGCAAAATAAATTCTGTCTGAAAATTCAAGACACTATTTCAACATTGCAAAAGTCTTTTCAGATGCCCCTTTTGAATACAAGAAACTTTGTCAAGGGAAGGATCTGATGGCCGTAAAAAAAAAAACCCAAAAAAAAAAAAACCAAAAAAAAAAAAACCCCAAACAACCAAAAACAAACCACAGCAATTTGTAAAGCTGAAGGTGTCAGAGGCTGTGCACAGGGCTTACTGCAGCTATCTAAATTCTTGTTAAGAAAGTTGTTTGTACCTGTACAGGCAAGATCACATTTTTGCAGTCCTACTTAGTCACCCCAAGATGTGTCTTCTGGAGAGCTGTGAATGACACTGTAGCCAGTTAAGGCCTCTGTCCTTCAAAAAACAAAGGTGTAAACCCTTCTTTCCACTACTTGTGTTTTCTGTAGAGAGTCTGTCTGTGCACATATGAGAATTAATTACAGGATCTTGTGGTTGAAAGATTAGAGCTCTTCCCTTTGGAGAGATGCACCTGGTCTCACCTAAGAGTTTGAAAAAGCCTTTTGCTAGAAAAGGGCCCTGTCTGCTTTCAGGAGGAAGAATTAAGGAACAGAAGCATGAAATCTCTTCTTTTTTCCCAATCCATCTCGCCATCATTATGAGAGAAGCTTTCTGCCAGCTTCTCTTTGTCATGTAACGTTAGTACCATGAAGTCCACTTTGGCAAGGAAAGCAATGACGTATAATTGATTTGCAAATCAGGAGAGTGGATGTGTTTTTTATACAAAAGACAAGGTCTTTACCTGCAGAAGTTATTGGGTAGGCATGGCTGTACTGCTGATGGGACCTCTCCTCTCTGGCCAAGCAGGAGGCTCTGAATACCTGCAGAGCAAGTTGGTTGAGCCAGGTGAAAGTATCTTTAAGCCTCTGCCTCCATCCACTGTTCTTTTTTACAAAGCCTTAGTTCTGTTAGAATTATTATTATTTTGATGCAGAATGCATTAAAAAGGGAAAAGTAAAAAAAAAAAAAAAAAAAAAAAAAAAAAAAAAAAAAAAAACAAACAAAAAAAAAACCAACCAAACACCAAACCGAAGCCCTATCCAGACTGATTTGTTCACAGAAAGATGTTTCATTTTGTATGTATAATTGAAAGAGGCTAAATATAGCTGTATTAATATTTATAGGCCTTATGTTGGAGTCAATACAAGAGCTGCTGTTCAAGGCAATTAAGCTTTACCTTTTCACATCTAGGATTTCAGCATTTGGAGATTACATTAGTTGTGTGACCTGCATCCAAGAGAGAAAAATCTGAAAGCATGCCATTATCTGTCGAATATGATACCCTGTATTTAATGCTGTTTGCTGACAGGCAGTTTGTTGCCAGCAAGGGTGATCTCTTAGAAGCAGGACTGCTGTTGTAGTAGGGGGAACATTGGAGAAATCAGTAGGATCACAGGCTTGCAGGAGAACTGTCCTCAAAGCTGATGCTGTGTTTTGGGAGGTTAGACTATCTCATGGCATCAGAAAGTGGGCACCTCCCACCTCTGCTGCCTTGGTAGCTCCTGAGGATCAGGGGAACATTATTATGGGACCACTTCATGGGCTCCATTTGTCTTCATACCACCTCCACATTGAAGCTGAGGCATAGGAAACATGACCCTCAGGAGCTTGTGTGTGGGAGTGCCCTGGGCAGGGAGAGCTGTTTGCACCCTATTCCTGGGCTTGGGCTCTCTCTGTGTGTGTCTGCAGGGCTAGTCACAACCTTCATGTCATTAAAGCACAGGGAAAGCAAATCCTATCCAGAGATCTGAGCTGCTGTAGGGAGCGTGTGCACGGGGAATTAGGTCGAGGCTGTAACGATGAAAACAAGTCAGTTTGTGTTAATAACAAAGGCAAAATGATGATGCGCTTGATTTCTAAAGCACTGCCTTTCAGGAGAAGGGTATCACTAGGATAACATGACAGGAGTCCTGGAAATGGTTGAATTGCCTTGCATTGCCTCTTTTTGGAAACTGTAGCTCCTCTACTGCTCCAGTTAACAAAGTAGCTGTTAGATACTGTAAAATCACTGATAAGGACTGTCCGAATCCTGCCTTTCTATGAAATTTGATCAGTGTGTCAGATTTTTCCTTTATTTCATCTGGACTCTAATAACTGCCTTTGAGAAGGAGGACTGCAGTAAGGAGCCTTGGTCATGGCTGGTCTGCAGCCTCCTTGGGAAGCGAGGGATTAACCTGCCCACCCCAGGCAGGTGCTCTCGGCCATCGCTGCAGACAGAGGTTGTCCCAGTAAAGGTGAGCCTGGTGCTTACCCCTTCTCCTAAGGCTGGTGCACCCCACTAATTCTGAAGCTTTGTGTGGGTGTGTTTCAGTTCTTTAACTTTTCACATCATATGTTTTGGTAGCTGAGAACCTTTTAACACCCTTCAATAAGCAGGGGTTTGCTTTTCGAATGGCTTTCATTAGCTTTTGATGTTGGAGCACAGCAGCTGCTTAAATAGGGAGGGAAAAGTGGACGTGGAATGGCACACCCTTGGAGGCAGAAATGGTGGCCATGCTCTTAGTGGCTGGAAATGAGTTTTCAGCTCCAGATGACCCTTCTGAATTCAGCCTTGGCTCTGAGGATTCACACCAGGTGGCACTGACCCCAGCAGACCAGTATTTCCAATAAATATCCAAAATGTGTTGGCTTGATAGCAAAGGATTGTTCCTTGGTGTGCCTCGGAGCAAGCCAGCGCAGGGCTGAGTCCCACCTCATCTCTATTCCTGAACAAGGGCAAGCCAAGCTATATATTAATGAACAAGGAAATTGCACCAGTTAAATTTAAAAAAATCATTTAGCTAAAGCAGCACAAGCCCCCATGAATATTTATCTGATGTTATGGAAGCGTGTGGACTCCCACCTACTTTATTAAATTGATTTTCAATAAAAATGCCAGTGGAAGACGTTTGATTAATGACTAGTTGGACAGTACAATTAATGTGAAGTCTGGAGTCAGCAAGAAGTGCCCCCTGAGCCCATGTATCCCTGCTGGAAGCTGGGCTAAGAAAACATCTCTAAAATTCTCTGAGGGACAACAGCAGTAGTTATGTGTGTAGTTTCCACAATGGGGTGAACAGGAGCTGCTGTTTTGCTGTTGTTTGGCTGGAGCATGGTCTTGCTGAGGGCTGATGTGCTGACCTTGAAGGCAGCGTGTGGCTTCTGCTCCCAGTGTTCTGCCTTTTTCTCTGCTTTAACACCCCCCTGAGCACACAGCACCTGAGAATTAGCACAGCAGTGAGCTCCCGAGATCCTGTCAGGTCTGAGCGAGGCTCCCTGGGCCCTTGCGTTTAAACATGCCAGGGATTAGCTCCATCAGCCTCCAGATCAGCTCAGCTCCTGCCAGTCCACCTCCCTGGATTTGTCTCCTGGAGGAAGGCAATTTGGAGCTGTAACGTTACAGCTCTATCTGGGAGCTCTAGCGCAGGTTCCCGACGGGATCCCCACGGGGGCTGCCCTGGTGCCACCTCTTTTGGGGAGCTGGGGGAACTGGGGAGAGATGCTGAGCATGGGGCAAGTGAGGGTCGTGGGTGCTGTGGGGCCCCTGTCAGCCGGGAGATCCCTGTGGGGTGAGGGGCCCTCCCTGTCCCCGTCCCTGGAGAGCGGTGGGGCCAGGGTCTGCCTGAGCAGCCTGAAATAGAACCTCTCCCTGGGGTCTTGTGAAAAATCCTCGGCAGCTGCCGTGAGCAGGATGTTGAATCTCTCTTTCTCCACGGGAGGTTCCTGAGCCGGAGGCCCAGGTATTTTGGGAGTGAAGGTTAGGTGAGGGCTGCATGGGAGCGGAGGCGGGTGGCAGGGAGGGCAGCGTGTTGGGGGGGTTGGTCGGTCTCGGCGTCCCTTGGCTGTGAACCCCCGCAGCGGGGGTGCCCGGTTGGCACCGGGTACCCGGGACTTGGGGCATGAATCCTTCCCCATGCTGGGGCGCCTGTGCTGGAGACCACCATCAGCACTCGGGTGTGCTCACCCCTTCCCAGAGGGCATGTGGTGCCCGGTGGGACATGGCCAGATGGCACAGGGAGAGCAGGCAGGGGAAAGGATCACGCAGATGCTCCTGATGCTGCCCTCCAGGACCGATAGCCTTTTGTAGTGGTCTCTGTTTTGCAGGAGTTTTTTCTCTGCGTGCCAATGTGTGGTGGGGCCTGTGATGGCTCTGCCTGCAGGAGCAGAAGGGCTCCCAGGCAGCGCCTGTGCCAGCAGGCAATGAGCTGGTGCAGATACTTTCAGCATGTGCTGAACTGGTTGGGCACTCCCCTGCTGTGCTTACATTGTCGGGGAGCTGGGCTGAGGCTGGGCGTGGGGCAGAGTGATGGGAACAGAAAGGAATGAAAAAAAAAGGGAGCAGGTGCTGGCTAGGATGGATGTGGCAGAAAAAAGAGAGGAGAGTTCTGGCTGAAAACAGAAACTGAGAAAAGGCAGATTGGCAGCCAGCATATTTCTGGAGACAGCTTTCTCCTCTGTAGGCTGTGAGTTGCCTACGAACATGTCAATAAAGCACACTTGCAGTCACTGTCTCTAATAAATATATATTTAAGAGAGACGTTTCTTCAAAACTTTTGCTAGAAGATGTGTAGTTCTGAAGGGATGGCATGAAAAATGACATCTCCAGTGGAAGCAGAGAGTTACCATGGGAACTGGAATGCTTTGAATGCATATTGCTAAAACAAGAAAACATTCTCCCGAGCAAAGGAAATTAAAATTTACATCTGGAGGCATCTGCCCTCTCCTTGTCTCTGAGAGTATCCAAGTATTATGCAGCATATAATAATTCATGTAGTGGGCAAAACTGAAAATCCAATATTTATTGCCAAATTTTTGTGAGTAACTGCGATGAAAAGCTGCCTGTCCACAGGACAAACAGGCTGGTGTCTGAACAGGGAGTGCTAGGGAGAAGATTTTGAGCCATAATGGAATTCCCTCTAAAAGGGTTTTGCTCACTTGGGATAAAGCAGCAGCCTGAGCACACAAATAAGCCCGTCTTGCTACACATGGAGCCCCCTGCTGCTCTTGGGGTGTGCTGGCCCTGTTTGCCAGCCAGGGACTTCCCTGGGGGGCACAGGAAAGCCAGGCAAGGGGGCATGTGATGAAAGGGCACAGTGTGTGTGTGTGCTTTGGAGGCTTTCTGTCTGTCCTTGCAAGCCTGGGACAGCAAATACAGGAGGAGTTACTTCCACGTGGCGGAGGTGGACTTGAAGCCCATGCTGTCTAATACATTTCATGGTATGCTGGCAGCAGCGTGTGCAGAGGTGACCCAGGGAGCTGGGTGAGCCCAGGCACTGGGCAGAGCTTGATGGGCTTACAGGACTCCAGCATCAGAGGAAAGGCTAAACTGACCAGTGCAAGGCAATGTGAACGAAATAAGTTTATCTGTACAATGTATTGGCATGGCTACAAATTAAATGAGCAGTGGCCGTGCAGCTCTGTGCATGACAGGGGAGGACAGCTTGGTGGAGACCTTGGCTCTGCACACAGCTGGGCAGTTACACAGGCAAGGACCACGTTGGTGTGAGTAAGGAGGGGAAAGCATTCATCTGTGGTGCTGAAGGATGCCAGAAGCATCACCAGAGGCACACTGTCACATGACCCGATGAAGTTCTCCTGCTGAAGGAAATGCCATCCAGGAGCCTAATGGATAGGGGAACTAGAGTGCACATTACTGTGCTGCTCCCTGCTATGGTTTTCTTGTGTCTTCATCTTAGTACTTGGCACTGGAATTAAATGGACTCTTCCTCTCAGCTATGCATCTAGCACAGGAGCCACTTTTTCTTTTTCTTTCTTTTTTCATTTTTTGCACACCACAGTCCATCATGTGGTCTGGCAATCCTCAGACTCCAGAGCAACCTGGAACAAAATAAAATACAGCCAGAGGCATGGGAAGGCAGTGCTGAGGCTAGAGGGCAAATGGGGAAACTTAAGCACAGCAGAACTGCACAGAGGGCTCAGTGCCATAGTGCAGACTCCCACCACTGGTGGGCTTGGAGCTTAGAGCTCAGCCAGCAAACCTCACACACTTGACTGAGACATCGTGTTTATTCTTTCTTCCTCTGCAATGACATAAAATTAATACAAGGCAGCATGTCTTTGATTTTTCTTGAATTCCCCTGCTTGCTTTCTGGCTTTCCAATCTTTCCAGTTGTGCTCTGTGTATTAATGATGATCAGGTTAGCTTTAGCAGTTCTGTATTGCACTCCTGTGCTTATCTTTTTCCTGGGGATCTGCCTTGAGCTCTGATGAATTACAGGGCTCAGTAACTGCTTTACAAATGCTAGGGATTTTATTGGCACTGATCTGAAGTTTTTGCAGTTCCTTTTCAAGCATGTGAGTGGCCTGTTGGGAGGTGATGATTTCTGTTAAAGAAAGACTTTCTGAGAATGAGTTAACAAAAGGTTCAGTGCTTATAGGAAAGGCAGCAAAAACCTGCTGCAGCCAGTCTGCAGGCTCCCTGGTGGAGAAGCCTTAGAGGTGCACTCGGTCCACTCAGGTTCTGGATAAGCCTAATCTGATGACTGACTCTCCCCCTGAGTTATGCATATGTAGAGGAACCAGCCCAGTGGCTGCTTTGGTTTTGGTGGCTTATCTCTCTTGTGTGTCTGCAACTTCAGCTACAGTACTGGGGAATAGGGCTCGCTGCAGTCTTTCCCTGAGAGTGCTGTTCACCAAGATCCCTTGATGTGGTCAACAAGACTCCTAAAGAGAGAAATTAAGTGCAGCTGAGGTCAGGAAGGCAGGCCAAAATGAAACAGTTGTTTTGCAAGTAGCATGGAGAGATTCACCTAATGCTGAAGTACCAGTCTGGTATTTTTGCCCTCCTCTCATTGCTCCCCCCAGTGTGTACAGCCATGCAGGCACGCTACAGGACTGTGGGCAGCAAAATTCTTCTGGCTTTGGTTTCATTAGGGCCACAGCCACACGTACCCCCCTGCAACACGGTGTTGTCTGCAGGGTCCCCTTCCCTGAGCACCTCTGGCTTTGCCATCAAGGACAAACTTTAATACTGAATATGTTAAATTAGGGATGCTAATTTATATTCACACATTTTTTCATTGTATTTGGAATATATAACATGTGTGTTTATGTAGCATGTCTCTTCCATTACCACAGGGTCTCAAGGCACTATAAGAACCTCTAAAAGCATGCTCATACATACATATTCCATCTCTGTCTTCATAGCATCTGAAGGTGTCCTAAGGCCTTAAAATAGTAACTACAGTAGCTTTGTTCATTCCATCTTTTCTGTCTGTAGCAAAAATAGCACAACTAATCTGTAGTCTCTGTTTGTAGTCTGTATGTGTGAGAATGAGGAGTGTGTGTAAAGCCTCCATGACTGCACATCCTCTAGCAGCTGCTTCTGACTTTCTTTTCTATCTGACTGGCTCTTCAGTTCCACACAAACTTTTATGTTTATCGACAGCTTGCACCACATCCTGATTCTGACCTCTGGATGTGTATTTCATGCCACTTCATGCAGTAATAAGAACACACATGTGTGCATGCCTGCACAGAGCAATGAGAGAAAGCTAAATTAAACTACATCAGCCAAATGCATAGTTCTGTTGAAGCTTGTAGTAGGCTTTTTTTTTCCTGGGCTTCTAATGGAGTAAGGCTTATCACATCTTTCTGCTTTTTGTCTTCTAAAAGCTTTTGAGCCTGTTAGCTGATCTGAACAAAACCTGGCAGAAAGGTAGATATCTTGGAGATTTTTAGTCCCTGCAAGCTTTGTGGAATTATGCAGCTGAGTGGATAGAGGCAGGAAGAGAGAGGTAACTGGGTGGGATCTGCTGATGTTAGGCATCAGAAAAACAGTCAGGAAAAGCTGATCTGCAGGAGAGAAGGGTTTCTTGTCTCCGCTACTTGTAAAGCAGCATCTCTGCTTGGCTGTTCTGCTGGACAGAGCTCTAACCTGCATCTCCCAATTTTGGGAAGTGTGAGAAAATGCCTTTCTCCAGCATGGGAAGGTGTGAAATCCCTATAGTATCTTCTACAGCAACACGTGGACTTGCACACCGTGCCAGGTATGCCTAGAGCCCCCTTACTCATCACATGTTGAGACAAAGGGACAGAGTAGCCTGTTCTGTGCAGGGAGTTCAGACCTGAAAAGAGGGCTACACTGTGCTGTTATTCATGTGAAAGTGCTAGGGAGGAAACGTAGTTTTTCACCCAAAAGAGAGAATGCCCTGTGTGCCTTTCAGTGCTGTGCTGGGACACTGGCTCCCTGCTCACTTGGAAGCAAGGAGGAACAAGATGTGCCTGACTCCTTTGCTTTCACCAGTATTTATGCCCTGATACAAACTCTGCAGCCATTGTGTTATGTAGGTGTGGAGAGAGCTCAGACCTGGCTCAGAGTCACAAGCACATGTGCAGCACATTTGGAGACTGTTTAGGGATTTCTCTTACAGGAACTGAGCTGATAACCCAAGGAGTTTATGCCCCAGGTGGCTTGTGCCCCAGGGATCACCTAGGAATTGGACATCCATCTAGGCATTACAGTGTGCCATAAACCCTAGACAAGCCATGCTCAAATGGTAACTGGGTCACTTCATGGTCCTGCGTCTAGTTCCTGCACAGGACACTGGATGTAGCCATGTTAGGAAGCTGTGTATGCTCTGTGAGATGGGCACTAGATCTCTTCATTGCATCAGCTCTCCCCTGGCCCTGCCGAGAGAGCCACGGTAGCAGGCTATCTCTTTGAGGGATTGGACAGGAATCATCTCACCTCATCTGGCTCAAAAATTAATTGTATACCATGCTGATCATTCTCATCAGGTATGAGTGGTTTCATTGTCAGCTGTCTCTTGAGGGAGCCCCTGAAATTTCTTTTAACTTCTTGCTCCCTCTCTGCTGAAATATCCAGGCTGGGGGAGAAAGCCGAGAGAGCACAGCTGGCAGAGGTACCACACGAGTGTCTGTTTAGAGATGTGGTGGCTTCTCTCTCGTCTGGCTAGAGGACATGCAGTTGGTAGACACTGAGGTACTATCACACCAGAGAGAAGGCAGTGATTGTTCACCATGGCTTACAGGGCAGCAACTTGGGAACTGGCTGTACAGCAGATGCTGGCAGTCCCAGGGGGTTCCAGCAGCAACGGTGGGTGGTAAGCCAACCTCTGTGAAAAAAACCCTCAGCAGCCCAGGTTGGGCACGGCAGCAGACAGCCTCATTCCCTGTGTAAATGGGACACCTTTCTGCTCACTCAGAAGTCACTGGGAGTGTCGCTGAGGGGGTCAGGTCTGTTACACAGGCTGAGTGATTCCAGCTTTGCAAGTGAGGCAGGGCAGCCAGGTCTGGAAGCGCGCAGGCAGCCGAGCAAAGCTGCGTTAGACAAGGAGTTCATGGCACAAAGGCAGAGCTGGGTACAGATCTGATTCAAAGGTCTCATTGGCAATCCCTGCAGGCTCATACTCACCCCTGCTTTTGCTGAGACTTAGCAAGTAATAAATGTTACATTTGTTCCAGACATTTATATGCTTTCTTTCTTTCCTGCATGGTTTATTCTGTGGAGTACAAGTTTCCCCGTGCTCAGTCCTTGGCTGACCCCACTTTGATGTGGATGAGTGTCCCGTCATGTTTAACCTTTTTGACCCAGGTAGGAGCATGAGGCTAAGGCCAGCCTTCATCCATGGGTCTCTGGTCATCCTCATCTCTACACGCCCTGGAGAGAGGCAGGTGCCATCAGAGGCAGTCAGATCTGGGTGGGCTGACCTATCTCCAGGATTGCCCTCCCCCCACAGGCAGAATGCTGCCAACGGTGTCTCTGTTGCGGCATGATGCTTCTGCCCAAGTGAGTTTTCCTGGAGACGTGTTGGTGTTTTAGGTAGTTTGGGGAATTAATCCTCATGCCTCTGTCTAGCTTCTGAAGGACTGGGCCAGCTGCCAGCCCTCCTGTGACACTATTGCCCATGATCACTGTCTTTCATCATTGACTTCTGTAGGCTGTGTGATGTGCTACCAAAATCCTTTGCTTCTTACTAATTTCAACTGTTTCAATTCTACCTAATCCTATATATGGAGGTGGTTACCATTTATTCCTATGTAAGGAAGGCTGCTCACAGGACTAGGACCCCCTATGTGTGTTCTGGCTTATTCTTCTTCCGAGAACATGTGCGTGCTGCCCTCCTCTTTTGGAAAAGGTTCCCAGGCTGAACTTGTCAAACGTGAGTGAATGTCTGTGATATGAGACTTGACTTTTGTTTCTGAACAAGTAATTTTGTACTCTAGGAAGCTGAGGCACTAAAACAGCCAGGCAACATCTGAAAATATGTATTTTTACTTTGGAACTGGGAGTTTGAGGAGGCTGATTGTGACCTCTCTCTGTGTTGTTGAAGATACTCAAGTCAAAACAGTAGAAGAGAGAGAAAGGGCAGTGCTGAGAACTGCCCAGATCTCTGCGCTCCAGCTCTGCTCTCTCTTTCACACATGTTGGAGGAAATGCCAGTACCTTCTCGGATTTTTACTGTCTCTGTTCCCCAGCCTTCACCTCCTCCTGACCCATGCACAGCCTCTGCTTCCGGGATTCTTGATGTGAAAGCATTCCAGGTGCAGTAGGGATGTTTGTGGTCCTGACATTAGCAATAGCTCATGCTGCTTTGTGGCCTTTGGGTGGTAGAAGCTCCATCAGTTGATGTCCTTGGAGCCAGCTTTGTCCCGTGACTGGGCTGGACAAGCCTAGGAGGCATTAACAGTACTGCAGTGATGTTCACTGAAATGTTTGTGCTGATATTTCTGAGCTCCACAGCAAAAATGCAAGAAAAGCATCTCTAATGTACGCGAGAGTCTTGCTGGCCCTGCAGCAGAAGAGCACCAGTGAAGGCCAGGGGTTTCTTGTGTGTGATTGGTGATGCAGAAGATGTCACGTCCCCATTTCTTGGAGCTCTTGCAAGGGAGGTTGTGGGGAGAGGCCAGGTTACCTTCTCCCCTCGGGCACCTAGCCCTTCGCTTCTGCCTCCCTGTCCTCTCCTGGTACTGGCATGGCAGTCCCAAGGACAAAGTCATGGAGAGGGTACCCCATGCCACACCATCCAGAGATGTGCCCTTCCTTCTGTGCTTCTCTTCTTACTGAAAAGAGGCACAACTCAGCTCCTACTTTCCAAAATAACACAGCACCATGGATTAAAAGGCCATCTGAAAATCCAGGGGACGGGCGCAGGCAGGAGCCCTGCTGTGTTGGACTGAAGCTGTCAGTGAGAGGAGGGACCTGAGGGTGGAGTTCCTGGCTGAGGGCTGCAGTGTGCCACCTCCAAAGGCAAGAGCTGCCCTGTGTTGTGGGGCACCGGTGACCTTGTGGGGCTTGCTGAAAAGGTCATAGAAGCATCTCTTGTTCCAGAGACTAAAATTGGAGAGAAAATTAAATCTCCCCGGTGAGAGGCTAAGAAAGCAGCAAATGAAACACCCAAAAAGCATCTGTGTGCAGCTGCAAAAATTACCTTCTGCTGCTTATTAATTAACATGGCAAGGATTTGGATGAAGACACGAGGTGAAATTTGGTAGTACAAACCAACGTCTTGTGTTTCCCTTCCCAGGGATGCTGGGTTAGCTTTAAAGCACCATCCTGTCCAGTGTGCTTGCTTTGGGTTATGTTGAACACACCCTTTCTCTCTTCATGGTGACACTGTACTCACTGCAGGCTGGTGGTGGTCCTTCTCAAAGGAACTGGTGTATTTGAGGGGACGGTGGACATGTCCTTGGAAGAGGATCTGTGAATAAAGGGACCTTATCAATCTGAGGTCTTGAGCTGAGGCTAAACACAGTTGCAGTCTCGGAGGCTGTTAAGGGGCATTATCAGCTTGTTACTGTGCTGCTTAAGTTGTCACCACAATTGGAGATGGAATATTGGGCTGTCTGGAGTCTAGAGCAGCTCACAGGGAGCCCGGTGCAGAAGCATCTATCTCCAGGAGCTGGCCTGGAGCAGACAGTTTGTACCCCTGGGTGCAGAGGAGCCTGAGCAGCACTGTCCTCCTTTCTAGTCTCAGCCACGCTGTCACACACAGAAGCACCAGTACAGACAGGCTTGTCACCTCCAAGCTCCTTTAGGTCCCAGCACAACCCCAGAGCAGAGCTGGAGCACTGCTACTCAGAGCACAGCCTCAAGGAGGTCCCCATGCGCTCACTCAGCCAGCTTATCTCTGAGATAACGCTGTGCAGCCTCCCTGACGTCAGCACAGCAGCCAGGAATCCCCTGCACCGTGAAGCTGCGCTGGCTTTGCCCCCGTTTTACCAGTGCAGCTCATTCGGGAGCCTCCAGCACTCCGATGCAGGCCTGCTGGCTTGCGGCAGAGCCTCCGGGACCCACCCCCTGGGAAACGTGACTGTGTTCAGCACATCTGCAAACCTCGGGAGCTGAACCACAACCAGCCAAGTCAACTGTATTATGGCTGAGATTCTGAAATAAGCAGCACTTGACAAGTGCAGGAGGACAGTTAATAAGAGCCTCCTCAGCCCCTTGTGCCCCCCACCTCCCATAATCACTTGTAGAGGCATCCCTATAATCTACAGCCAGCAAGGGGAGAGGCAGCGAGGCGGTGTAATTTGTATTCCAGCTCTGCCACTGCTCCTAGTGCTTCCAAGAAGCAAGTAAAAATAGCACTCCATCATTTTGTAAATAATAGCTATCTCCTCACAGTCCTGGAGAGTCACGAGCACTAAAAAGGGAGACTGCAGGAAGGGGGAGATGTCTGCATTGAGCCAGGGCCAGGAAGATGGGATTTGGAGGTGGAAACAGGGGAGGAAGGTTGGGTGAAATAGAAACTCTGAAGCACTCTCAGCAGTAGCTGCTGCTGCTTTACACCTTCTGCGTGCACGAAGGAAGCAACCAACACTGCTGGTGTGGGGCTCGAGGTGGCAGGATTTGGTGTCCACATAGACCTGGTAGGGATGTTTTATCACCTGCACAACCAGCTAGATCTGGCATAGCAAATTTTTGGAGAAGGAAAGAGCAGACAGGTGTAGGGAGTGCCATGGTAACAAGGTGGGAAGGGTTGTTAAAGCCTTTGTTTTATATTTGCATTGCAGATCTGCCCAGTTGTGGGGGATTTGTGCAGGCAGGAGCAAGGCAGCGTTGCCTGGCAGGGAGGGACGGGCTTTGTACCAGGGAGGAGAAGAGGCAGCTCTGATCGACCTGCAGCACCATGTTCCTTCTCACACACTTGCTCCAAATGGTTTTAAAAACACGGTTGTGCTGAAGCTTGGGAATAAGCTGAGCCTATAAATTGGAAAAGAAAAAAAAAAGGAAAAAAAACCCCAACAAAACAACAACAACAAAAACAAACAAACAAACAAACAAAAAACAGTCAAGTAAATCAGCCCCAAACAAGTGGCCTGGGGGACATGGCATGCCACTTGGATCCCTAAGTTCTGCCTGTGTTGAACCTGAAAATCTCTTGCTCTTCTAATCTGGTGGCTGTTTCATGGTCTTTTTTGTTTTCCTAGTCCCCAGGTGGCAGCAGCTTGGGGCACGGTGAGCTCAGCAATGCTGGAGGGTGCTTGTGCAGCCTGCCAAGAGCAGCACCCCACCAGCCCACAGCATTCCCTCGGGCCGCAGGGCTGGGCTCCAGCCCTTGCTCTGCTCTGGCTTCCTACCTGAACCAAGTCTCCTGCTTTGCCTCCCCAGTGATAAAACAGGACGGCAGCACCCTCCTGCCAGCCCAGCAGGCCTGAACCTCGACTCACTTGTGCATGTACAAAACTTTGAGTCACAGGGAAGGATGACGCTAGGATAGGAACAATGCCATGTAAGGTTCTGCAGCAGATCTAAGGAGAGTGCCTGACTATCTACAGTACAGTCCTTCATTGTGAAATCTGTGGTGAGAACTGGGGGGGACAGCCAAGCTGCAGTGTGAGCGTGTTTGTGGATTGAGAAGGAGGTAAGGATTCCCCTGCCATAGCTCTGAGCAGAGGCAGGAGGTGCTCCTTTCTCAGCTTTCTCTTGCTGCAAGAGTAGATGCAGTTGTTCAGGAGGCTCAGGTTGGGTCAATGTGAGGATAAGGAGGGGGGAGGCTGGCTGAGTAGCTCCTGGTTTCTCTGGAGGAGGTCTCACCACTGCAGAGCTGATAAGCTCAGGCAGAGCTGCAAGCAGTGTGGATTCTCTTGAGTTGTAGGATCATAAAGGAAGCGCATCTCTGAGGCTGGAGCTTGCTCTGTTCTGCTGGTGTTTTACTTCTCATTGGATTTCCCAGCTCTGCTGAAATCCCTGCCTGTGTAGCAATGATTTAATTTCAGAAATCCCTCTGGATCCCAGCCCAATCATGCCCTCAGGAGCACATGTTAACGGGGAAGGTTCAGTCTGGCTTTTGCCATGAAAGGTGCAGAGGGCTCATTTTACTAAGTGCAGAGAGACGTGAATAAGGCAGTGGCCAGGCCACCCCTCAGGCTGTCCCTGTGCCGGGCACTGCCCTGCAGGCACAGAGGGGCCACCCATTTCAGTGGGCTTGAGTGGCCTGGCACTGGGGGTGCATCTGCAGCTTGGAAATGGGAGATCCTCTTCAAACTGGGGCTGTCATTAATTACTGATGTTAATATTATTTTATATTAATAAATAAAGTAATTTTGTTAACACCATTATCTATGATTGGATTTGCCAGCGCATTGGAGGTGTGGTAAGGGGTCTCTGGAGCCCCGTGACAGCCAGGCTACAGCCTGATAAGAACATAAACATTCACGTAAAGATAGCAGCATCGTATCAAAAACTGTCCAAAACTAGTTCTGCCTTTTTACCTCCTCCTCATTTCCTGAATCCCATCCCTCATGCTTGGACCCTGAGGATCACACTGTAAAGCATGGGTCCTTTCATGGATCTCTGCCCCCATAAGTGCAGAGGACTATTCAGTCTGCACTTAACAAGGACCAGCTGCACTGGCCATCGTCAGCCATGGATCCTGATCTGATAATCATGGCTGTAAATTATTATCTTGAACAACCTGAATGCCAAGGAGGGAGGAGGGGAGGGAAGAGTGAGTTTGTGTTTTCTCTAAAACAGAATTAGCTCTCTCTTGCTGCATGTGTTAACAGAAAGAGCCTTGCTTCACTAAATGTTCTTCTCTGCTGTATATCTCATTTGGGGATTTGTTTGGAGGGAGACAGAGAATACCCCCAGTGTTTAAGTCTGACAGAGGGAACTCATTTTGTTCAGGATAATGTCTTATTAGCTTCTGGGTGTTTCAGAAAGTGTACCGCATACATATTTCTCTTTAACCTTCTTTTTATTGCATCAAGACAAGATCAAGGGTTACTTATATAGCAAAATAATATCAGCCACAGGCTGCATCAGAAGCTTTCCAGCCATAATAACTAAAGACATGTATACGTATATTTTAGCCATTAAGGAGAAAACCCTGCCAGAATGCATTATCTTATTCTTGGATACAAAACTCTGAAGCACAAACCGAAGCTTCATAGCACTGCAAAATAACTGTCAGGGGACGGAAGGATTTCCATAACTGAATTGAGCAATGGGCCATCCAGGCTACTTGCAAAGCTGCTGCAGTGGCCAAAATGGGGTTCTATGCATAAAGCATGAATGCTTCTTTGGGGCTCTGAATTGGTTCTTTCATTGGGAAGGCAGCTCTGAGACAGCTAATGCCATACAAAAGGAGCACAATGGCGTGATCTATCCCTAAAGTGATGAAGATTTATGGTAAAGTGGTGCTAAACCCAAGGCACCTCATTTGTCATTTTTTCAGTACAACCAAGTGGGCAGAGCACAGGACCATGAATCTGCCTTGATTTCCCTGCAAAATGAGACAGCAGCAAAGATTTCAATTAGGAAACATGCCAAAAATGTAATGAAGTCAAGAATGAGAGCTGTATGCACTACCCAACATGTGCTGGTGGCTGTGTTCTGCAAAGCATTTCAGTTTTCTTTACCTGAAGGCGTATGATTGAGATTGCCCCTAGGTTTTAGCAGTGGGGACACGAACTGGAGCCTTGTGGTTTTGCTGGGCTGGTGGGGCTGCTGCTCAGCATCCATGAGGGCAGCACAGCCCGGGGTGCAGGGGACTCTGATGCACACGAGCAGCAGATTTGCAAGAGCAGCCACTCACCGGGACGGCAGCACTTAGAACAGCAAACACAATGACAGTGAAAGGCAATCACAGTATTGATTCTTTTTACATGCGGTTAAACCTGAAGCGGTTACAAACCCAGGGTTTCCTAAAACTGATAGAACATTGCTAGGCTGTTTATCAGGCTTGGAGACACAAAGGGGTTTGGGATTAAAAAGAGTTTCAAAGCATCAGGGCTTACCTCTGCATTGAAAATGGTGGATCTGTACCACCTATGGATCATATAGCCACATACCTTTTGTAAATGCACATTGTCTGGCTGTGCAGGACATACTCATCCTCAGTGTAAGCATGGAAAGCAGCAGAGCTACGTCAGAGATCAATTTGCCCAGTTATGAGTGATAAAATTGACTGTTGCTCAGGACACAGCAGCAAGCACGATGCCGGCTTGCTGAGGGCTTGCCAGGGGGACACCTGGCAGAAAAAAATCACAACGTAGCAAAACCAAAACCCTTCCCTCTACAAGCAAATTCAGTTCTCTAATTGCTTTTTTCCCTTTTTTTTTGTCCCAGACAGCGTAACTGAAGTCAAGACAGACATTTACGTGACGAGCTTCGGCCCTGTCTCGGACACAGATATGGTAGGTGCCACTTTGCCTCCTGGGGAGGGCTGGCTTCTCCTGCAGCCACAGCGAATGGGTTCCACCCTTGTCCTTGGATAACAGTAGCAAAAGTTGGGTTTTCCTAAAAGACAAGCATACGAGCAAGCATCTCAGCTGCCTGCCCAGGCACGGGTGCACCTCATCATCTGCTTGCAAGCCAGGGGGAACTCGGTGTGAGTGGTAGGCAGGGATTGTTTCTCAGGTGAGTTTGGGCTTTTAGAAATCAATTGGTGATGTAGGTTTGGAGGGTCAATGCCTTTGCATGGCTCAGGGTCTTTTTCTTTCCTGCAAGTGCGACCCAATGAAATGAGGAAGTCTGCCCAGAGGGCCGAGACCTGTACACAGCATGCTCCACCAGGACACTACATGTCACCCTAAGCCTTCACTGTAGCCAGCTTGCCTTGACTTGACTGTGCACAGAGGAAGGAAAGTGCTCCCTGAAGAGAGAGGGGGATGCCAGAATCTGGCCTGTTTTGGTGGCAGTGCCAGACAAGCAGAGTTCACCATCAAGCTGTCCTTAATGCTTGAACCAGAAGGGAGGCAAAAGAGAAAAACTGAAAAGAGTGAACTGATTGCAATATTTTGACATGTTCAGGGAAAATTATTAATGAAAAGGCCTGAGGTCTGAATTTAGGCTTGTATTCCCACAACAGTTTGTCTTCTAATTAAAACGGGACTGTGAAGCATAATTAATAGTGAGCTTTCTCAACAGCATTTCTTGCAGCTCATATTCTACATGCATCCAGGCACACCAAGAAGAGTTGGCCGTTGATGTTGGTTGCTCAACATGTCAAGGGTGCCACATGAGGACAGTCACGCATTCAGCGCTGAGATTCTCCTGCACATCCAGTCCCAGAGGTGACCTGGTGCTGGCAGAGAATAGACCAGTGGTGGGCAGGACTGGCCTTGGAGGGAGCCTACTTTAGGAGAGGGAGCAGGCACTGCTCTCACCAGCTGTGTCAGGCAGAAGCAATGTCCTGCAGCACTTGTGGCCACTCTGGACCTGGGAGGGTTTGATTTTCTGTGCTGACATGGCTGTGAGCATCTCTTCAGCTGCCCCACTGACAGTCCTATGCCAGCAAGTGGAGGAGTCAGGGGAGAATAAAATCTCTGTGTTTCATTGAGGTAATAGCCCCATCACTCAACCCCATGTTGCTTTGGAAAGAACACTACCTTTAGGATTAGAAGTTCACTTGGTGTCAGCATAGCCAAGAGTATAAATCTCCTCTGAGTTTTCTCCCTGCCTTGCTTCTTTCCTACCACAGCCAAGACCCATAATATATTCAGAAATCTTAGCCCCTGGGGAGTATCTGATAATTACTTCCAAGGTGGAGCATATTTGATTAAGGGACTGTGTATAATGAACTGTGAAGAAGAAATATAATGTATTGAAAAGGGGAAGGTATTCTCTGCAATGTGATTTGACAAAATGAATTTAAAATTAGGAAGACAGTTAAAGAACAATAAATTATTTCCCCTTCACGTGCCGCAGCCCCATGTATCTTACAAATGCATAGCAAATGTGTTTTAGTGTGCTGCTGGTGCTGAATGCACTCAGAAATGTGTGAGACAGAAGCCCCGTCTCCTTAGGAAGCATGGAGAGAGCCTGCTCTTCTGCAGTGGTTCCTTTCATCTTGGGAGCAGGGAAGTCCCTCCTTCCCTGCACACATCTGCCTGGTGATCTCTCTCCCATCCCTCCCACAGCTATTACTCATTGAAATGAAAAGGTGCTCCTGCACATCTTGATGGAGACAGAGATTGTAATTATGATGATGGAGGAGAGGCAGGTAAAGCTGCTGTGGAGTGTGGAGAAGAGCAGCTGGTTACGAAGCATGGAGGAGGACTCGTAGAACTTTTCCCCAAGGTGCTCCAAGGGACTTTGAATCTTTTTTTCAGTTAGGTTTGGAAAGTAGAACCTGATAGAACCTGACATATGCCTGAATCTTCAGTAGTGAGCTCTTCCTGGTTTGTCTCAGTCCCCAGGAAAAAAAAAAGTTCAAGGGAGTTTTATGCTTTGATGGATGAATTCTGGAGATAGACTCAGTCTTGAAGTTTTCAGTCACTTCTTTAAAATGGAGAAGAATGCAATGTAGAGCTAAGTGTGCTCCTTGGAAGAGGAGACTTGGGAATGATGCTGTCATGGAAGACGTACAGAAAAGATGTGAAGACGCTGAATGTGATTTCTCTTTTCTTCACAAATGATTCCTTAGCATAAAAGAAGAAAAACAGAGCCTGGGAAGCTGTAAAAGTTTTGGTTGTTTGTTTGTTGGTTTGTTTATAATAGGAACAGGGAGTTCTGAATAAGATAGCTCTTCTCCTGAAAAGGACTTTTCCCAACCCTACCCCCTGGGACTGCACGCAGGCTCATCCCTTTGGTTTTATCCCTTTACTGAGCCTAAAACCACAAAGTGAAGATCACTTCCATGAAGGAGCAGCATATCTGGTACAGGGGAGCTTAGGATCTTCTCTTTCCTTCTCCCAGTCAGGCTGCAGAAACTTGACATTTGAGCAGGACTGGATCTGTGGCCTGGATCTGTGGCCAAGGAGCAGGAATTAATTTCTTTACCAAGATGCTTTTATTCAGCTGCCATCTGCTGCAAAACCTGTAGGAATTTCTATGACCTATAGGAAACTGATGTGTAGCAGCTTTTAAATGCTGCTGAGAAGAGCTGCAGGAAAGAAATCACTCACAGTAAGTTTAGCTGGTCCTGCAGCCTGCAGGAACCTGTAAATAAATACTATGAGTCTTCAATGGCAGAGGAAGAACAGCTGGACAGACAGATTTTCCCAAGCCCTTGTCTCTCTCTAAGAGCCTTGTGAGCTAATGAGATCCCTCAGTGGCAAGAGGAGGTGTGTATTGTGAAGGTGAGCAACAGTGCAGCTCATGCTGATGGACTGAAGACTTTCCCTCAAGTGACATGGGCCCTCAGAAAGCATCGAGTTGCTGAGATCACAGGGAGCATCAGTCCCTTATGCTGGGCACTGGCAGGTTGGTTCAGTGCCTTGGGGTGGCCGTGGAGCCATAGAGCATTTGCTGCTTGGTCAAGTGGTTTCTGAGGCTGCATGCACCAAGCAAGGAGCTGGCCCTGGCTGGAGGGTTTCAAGGAGATGTGTTCCAATTGCTCCAACCGGAATTTGACCTAGGAAATGGGTTTCTACAGTACTTGAAATAAGGGAGAGGGGTTAAAAAAAATGGAGGGGAGAGGGTATAGGAGAAAAAAAAAAAAAAAAAGTCATCGGATTTTGTAATGGAAGTTTGAGAGGTTCTTGATTCAGTGCTTTGCTAGAGATGACCTGAGGAACAAAACAACGTTGAGCCAAGGTAGTGAAAGGTAAATGCCCTCTGTCCTCCACAGATTTCTCCACTGCTGTTAATAGCCACTTCTGGTGGGATCACACTTGGTGTCAGCCAAGGAGTGCTGACAGACGGAGCACTCACTGAGCATTTCTTGAAGCAGCTTGTTTGCAATGAAGAGCTGAGTAAAACAAGACTTTTTTTTCTCTCCTTTACTCCACAAAGGAATACACTATTGATGTTTTTTTCCGGCAATCCTGGAGAGATGAAAGGCTGAAGTTTGATGGTCCCATGAAAATACTTCCTCTGAACAACCTGCTGGCCAGTAAGATCTGGACTCCTGATACCTTCTTCCACAATGGAAAGAAATCTGTTGCCCATAACATGACAACACCAAACAAGCTGCTGCGCCTGGTGGACAATGGCACCCTGCTGTACACCATGAGGTGAGTTTGTGTCTCCTGGGCCAGGGTCTTCCATGTCCCTGTACACATGCAGGCAAAGGTAGGACCGCAGGGTACATTACAGCAGGGTTTGTGCAGCTTTCCACTGACTTATTTTTGTTTCTGACCTCTGATGGGATGTGGAGTCAGGTTTCCAGTATTGGTAAGGGAACATTAGGATGAGAGCATTTGTTATTCTCCAGCAGCTTGAGGGGAGATCTAAATTTGTTCAACGTGTTACACCAGAGCTGTTTGAAACATCTAATGAGCCCAAACTTGCTTGTAAAAACTATGGGATTTTTTTTCCTAGCTCATGGAATCAAAACTCCAAGTCTGTGTAGTCAATGCACCTCATTAGGAATAAAAATTACCAGCTTACTAAAAGCTGTGCTTTGGAGAAGCCACTGGAAGTTCTCAGTTTAAACCAGCCCATGCTGCCATTAGCTGAGCTTTCAGTGGGAACCCTAAACATAAGGTAGCCCTGAAGCATGGGACAACAAGCAGCGTGGAACCCCACATGCAGCTCGGGGCTTCCTTCTAAAACACAAGTCGCTGCTGAGGAACCATGACAGTCATGGTCTCTAGATTTCTCAAGAACATCCCTGGTACGTATGTTCGTCACTAAGCTGCAACAGGTGGAGAGCATGAAGAGAAATGGCTTTGGGTTAATTGTATGTTCTGGAACTATTCAGATATTTCTGTCTGCTTGTAAGTTATTCACCCATGTAAATAGTATTTGTGATCTAGGGTTGATGTACTAATTTGCCTTCTGAGGAAAATGGGCCTATAAATGAAACAACAAGCTACTCCTAGATGCACAAGGAAGGTATTCAGTTGGTTTTAGAATGGCTGTGAATCTTTGTTCTCAAAAATTATTTTCTCTGCCTCTGTCTTCAGGCTGTTCCTAACTAATAACAGGCTTCATTGTGGATTCTGTGTGCTGAGATGCTGCACTTTCCCCCATGTTTTTTGAGGGCCAGACAGAATTTCAGCTCTTCATAGTTAAGCTGGCTGTGAATCTGCACAGTGTCAGCAAGTTTTACAACCTACATTGATAAACAATGCTCTGCTTTTATGCAGCAGTTCTCAAATATGAGCTAATCCTGCCAGTGCCCTGGGGATTTAGGTCTCCACACATCAGTGATCTCACGTTACTGAGGAAAATTGGGTAAAGGAAAGGAGAAGCTCAACTTGACTTAAAGGCTTGGTTCTGCTCCTGGCTGTCTGACCTGTGTGTGTGTGACTAACACCCCCCCCCAACTGTATCATTATCTGACTGTACAGTATTATATGAGCTATTGGCATAAGACAACAAAAAAAGGACTCAATTTCAGGGCTTTTATATCATTTTGCTTCTTCTTTATTCAGCCAACAGCCATTAGCTTCAGCAAGTTTTGTGTGACTGAGAAAGTATTGGATTTACTTTCCTGTTTAGGGCTGGGCAGGTGCCAGAATGGCAGCATCACGAGGCTTTGGGGAACGATCTTCTTGAAGAAAATGAAGTCATGGGATTTTTAAGATAACCGCAACACATCCTTCAGTTTAACTGTCTCCCAGAGGAGGGCAGGATGAAGGAGAGTCTGGACCTCACTTTGCATGTGCTCCTGCCTCACTTAAATGTACCTCTAAGGCTTTGTAAGAGTTGGAGAGCCCACTCAGAGGTATCCAAAGTTTGAGGGTTGGATACGAGGCGTTTTGTCAGTTGTGTTGCACAGTACCAGGGGTCATAGTGCATGGAGATCTTTTCCTTAGCCAGCACAGATTGCTGCTGTGCAGATGTGTGTGAAGCTATCCTGGTGGGACTCTGGGCAGGACTGGACCAGCCTGATGCTGGAAATGCAGTTAGAGCTGGCAGATAGCTATCTGGAAATCATGGGCCACTGCACAGGACAGCGTGTCAGGGGTGAAGCAGGTCAACACATCCAGGATCGGATGTCTGTCCTTGTGCATTTGGTGGTAGCCCTTCTCCCTGCTGCTGAAGGAAGTGCCTGCTCAGAGCCACAGAGGGTCTTTTGAGTGAGGGCTCATAAAGGAAGATGCAAGGGCACAGACTACATGGTCTAGGACTGTGCATCAGGCTGGGGCTCAGACAGCAAGTCCTGCCTGGCTCTGCCACTCGTAGGCACTCACACCTCAATTGCTCTGTAAAACGATGATGGTGGTGGCATCACCCTCCCTTGTTAACATGCTTTGAAACCTCCTTCCAGGACAGGACTGGAAGGAGACTCATGTTTTATGTCCAAGTGGTCCCCATGCTCAGAGGCATGCACATGTCCCTTCTCAGAGGAAGGAACAAGACCATAAAGCCAGTCTCTGCCCCATACAGCTGACATCCAGCAGTGCAAGTCCCAAAGAGGTACACTGTACTGTGACAAGGGAGCAAATCTGGACTGCAGCAGTTCCCCTGGACTGGTAGGACTGTCCTGGGGATCCCTTGCAGGCTCAGTCTGGGCTGGCACATTGCCACACAGTTTGACTCCTGAGATATATCCTGCTCCCTTACCTTGTACCAGCCAATATCCTGAAGGGATCAGTTCTGCTGATGTGCAATTAGAGGCATTTCTCTTGCTGTTTATCCTGCTGTGAAAACCCACTTCTCTTAGTCAAGGCTTACATTTATAGATGAAGTTGCTCTGGTGAAACAGCAACTCTGACACATGCATCTAGCAAAATTACACCCGTGTGGCAGTATTTATAGCTCACAGAGAGAGCCTCTTTATCACTGGCCTGGGCTCCAAGGAGTCACACAGCAGCTGCAGCCGGGTGCCCAGAGACTCCCTTCGGTCACAGCCCAGCTCCACAGGGCTCAGTGCAGGGATCTGAGCCCTGGCTCAGGCCTTGGTACCTGGCTGACAGGACGACCCCTGGGACCACAACATAAAAATCACATTTCTCTGTTCCCCTCCTTCTGGCTGCTGAGGAAGGGACAAGATTGCTGGTCCCTTTGACTCTTCCCTGCTACTCTAGCTGCCACAAAGGGCATGCAATACACAGATTTATTATGTAGCCCTGCCTCTGTGGTCTTGTTTGTAGAGCTCCTACAGGATCCAAGTGGTTCACAAAAGCCCAGCCTCAAAGCTCTGGTGTCAGACCTGAGTACAACAAACTGGGAATTGTGCATGGATTTACATAAGGTACAGACAAAAACTCAGCTGCTGCAGCAATCTCTGAATGTACTTTTTGGCTTTAATTGTGTGGGGCACATAGATAATGTTCTGGTTCTTCCTGGCCTTGAAGAATATGAAAATAGTGAAAGCTTAATGCTATGCTGATGGGATTCAACTTTGTGAATCCAGGCTTTAAAGAGCTCTCCTGCTCTTCACAGGGACTGTCAGAGTGGCATGTTCAGGCTTTGTGGTTATTGTTAGAATGGTTCCCAGACATTATGTGCTCAATTTATGCACATAAAGGATGTTTTCTTTAACTGCCAGGCTGATGCATTCAGCTGCATGCCCAGAGACTTCTCCTCAAGAACCTGTATTGCTAAAGACAACACTAAGTCCTTAGTGGTGGTGCATGAGCACTTGGGAAGGAGGGTCAGGGAGCCTCTGGGTGAGGCAGGGTCAGGACGGGAGAGAAAGCCCAGTACAAAGGCACCCAGGACATGTGCAGTCCTACCAGGGCTTTTGAACCCCAGATGACAAGTCCTGTACCTCTTGCAGCATGCTCAGGGCTTTGAGCTTCCCAGGCTGCTTTTTGAAATCACAAAGCTTTGCAGTGTCTCTCCCAGCAAAAGCTTTGAGTTGTCTTTACTGCCTGGATTTTTTTAACTCCCAGGCAGCTTATGAGAGCTGTAGGCTGGAGCCAGAACCCTTCACCCTGATGGAGGTGTAACCATCATTTGCCTTTCTGCAAGAGCAGCAGATGGGACATCCCAGCACCAGCTCCTCTAGGTGGTACAGACTGGGAGCTGTTTGGCTGCATCCCACATCAGGGTTAACCCTAGACAACAGCATAAACAGACTGAATCAGACCAAAGCTGGACTGCTGAACATGCAAGAAGGTGAGTATACAAGATGAGATTTGCACAGGTTGCTTTTCCCTGCTTTACAGTTTCCAGAGTGGATCCAAAGGCAGAATTTATCTGTTTTCCAGGCTTGGTTTTGTGCAGGCAGACTTTTGTAAGCTATCCCAGGAGGGAGAAATCCTCAGAGATCACCTTTTCTCGCTGCATTTCTGCCATTATGGGCTGAAATCTCCAGGGGCTGGGGGAGGATGCAAAGTGAATTCAGTGCTTTCAGATCCAGCAAAAGGATCCTAGAAGCAATTTGGCTTTCAAGCTCAAACCCCAGCAATTAAACCTAACCTAGATTCTCACACAGCCTAAACTGTAAACACTATTTGGCCTAACTGTGGTTATTAATGAATCTCCTAGAGGAGAAATCAGGACAAAACTCAAGCAATACCCTGGCATAAACAAAGTCAGTTCTGCTGTGCAGGGTTCTGTCATGTTTTTGTACCACACATACACCAAGGGATTATTACATCTGCGTCCCAGAAATTGGACTGAGACTCTCACTCATCCTGCAGCACGATGCAGGTAACGATAGGGGCTCTAATGACACATCAAAGGCTTCACTAAGCTCCTGGTAACCATGAGAACGAAGCTGAAGTGGTTTGTTGTACTGTGTGTTTAGCCTGATTCACGATTCTTGCCATTGTGTTGAGCAGTTCAAAGGACTTCCCATGACTTTAAAGAGAAAAACGTGGTTTCTCAGCCGGATGTTCCACTTTTGGTGCCATTGTGTCAGCAAAGTGAAGAGAAAGCATGAGGAGTTTGGGGTTCCATTTCAAGACAGTTCTGTGTAAGTTATTGCTAGTGCCTGGGACAGATGAGCCAAAGGATACAACAGCTGGATTATGTGATTGCTGACAGCTTTGGTATTTTTCACATGCTGTTTAGGCTGTATAACAACATTTCAGGGCTCAGATGTCTAGACCTGAACAGAGCATCCAAACAATGAAGCAAACCTCTGTGGCTAACAGGCAATGAGCTCCCTTGTGCAAGCTAAGAGGCAAAGATGAGAGTTTCTGCAACAGGCTCTTCTACCCAGATGCTGCAGAGGCCGTGTAATTGCCTGGGAAGTGAGATACATTGCTCATAGTTTGACATCTTGACATTTCATTAGGCAAAGCATATGGTGCTGAGGAGTCCTTCGCCAGCAACAGGAGGCAGCAGAAAAGGCCAGCGGAGAGGGAGCAGGAGGGGAACATGGGCACTCTCCTGGGCAGTGACTGATTCCACAGCTCACCTAAATACCTCTGCTAATTAGCACTCTGAAAGATGAGTGTGTGCATGAAAGGCTGCAGGAGATGGGTGAAGGACACCCACGGGGTATGGGAGGTGAGCAGTAGCAAGCAGCAGTGAGTGCACTCTGGTGGTGAGGAGAGCATCTCAGAGAGCCAGCACAGCCTGGCATGCATGGGGGCACAGCAAGGAGGTTTCAGGCAAAGGAGAACAGCGGGAAGGGGGAATGCCTATATTGCTTCCCCCTTCAACAAGGGAGCTGACTCCCTTGGTGTGTTATCCGTGAGCGTGCTGAAGTCTGGCTGGCTGCAGTTGCTGAACCAGACTTACTTTGCTGGAATGATATGGCATTCTCTTTTTTATTTCATTTCAAGAGACCTAAAAGTTCCTTCAGTTGTAGGCGGAGAAGTGGTAGAATATGTTGCTTTTTCAGTGGTTTGTTGATGGATTTATTGTGTTGTTGATTACTAGCTCAGCTAATAAAGCACACTTCAAATTTTAAATGTGATTGTTGCCCTCCCACACACCTACAGAGTCATCCAGATTCTGTATAAAGTTGTCTCCTTACCTTGATAATACTTGGTCTTGCTGGCTATGGCCTGGAGAGGGCAAGAAGGTTTGGCCAAGGCCAGCTTGTGGATCTCTGCTGCCACCCTGGCCCCCTCTGAGGCTCCTTTTAGCTGCTCTAAATGTTACTCAAGCACTGGACCCACAATCCTCAGTTCTTTGAGTCATTCAGCCTTATTTATAGTGGCTGTTGATCACAGCCAAGACTTGCAAACAGCACAGTTGTATTCCTGTTTTTTGGGGAGAGCTCAGGATACATCAGAAGCAAAGCACTGATCAGAGGAGTGGTCCTTTGGAAAAGCCAACACTCAGCTAAGAGCCTTTTGAAATAATAAGTTAATTGGTGAAACCAACAAAGGAATAGGAAGGTAAAAAGGAAAAGTTTTGTGTGGCCTGCTGAGGGAGATGGGAAATGCATCAACATTTCCTTTATACAACTGACAGTGACAAGTCTTAGAAGCAAAATGTCCATTGCAGTTGGAAAGGACATAGAAAGAGTCTATGGTAACAGTAAGATCTGTTAAGGTCATGGCTTACGAACATGGTTTAGTGGTGACCTGCCAATGCTGGGTTAACAGTTGGACTTGATTTTGAAGATCTCTTTCAAACCAGAATGATAACATGATTCTATGACATGCTTTCCAACCATGAAGTGAATTTTGAGCTGACAGAAAGAAGCAACACAGAAGAAGAATTAGTACAGGAAGAGCAAGGCTGTTGAGTCCACACCTTGCTGCCAGGTTTTCATAGCTGTTTCTTGAAATCTGAATCTTCATCCATCTTAGGAAAGAGAGGCATCAGAGTGAATGAGCAATTTGTTCATGGTGGCCTTTGAGAGTCTGGAAGGAAATAACTCTACGCTTGCTTGTGGGCTTGTGTTCCAGGCACACATCCCTGGAAGTGTGCAAAGCCAGGCTGGATGGGGCTTTGAGCAACCTGATCTAATGGAAGGTGTCCCTGCCCGTAGCAGGCTTGGCAGAACTAGGTGATCTTTAAGGTCCTTTCCAACCCAAACCATTTTAAGGTTCTGTGACTGTGGGAGTTGTTTTTGTGTTTTTTTTTTTCTTCCTCTGGGGCACGGTGGGGCAGATGTGCCCAGTGGAGACAGGGCAGTGATAACTGGAACTAGAATACAGCAGAAATTAATATGTCCTACTGTTGGATTAAGGAGTAGGGAGGTACCACTGAAATACTGTGGGGCTGTATTCAGAAGGTCTGCAGGAAAGTCACTGCTTGCCTTTGCTAGCTCATACAAGAATAAGCACTTGCCCATGGCGCAGTCTGCTCTGGGCACCGTGAGCCCAGTGCCCACTGCAGTCACGTGTCCCACCTTCCAGATATTCCCAAACAGGTTAACAGGGAGTTAAACCCCTGCTGCGGGTGCTGCGGGGGCTCTGGGTCACACAGGAGGGCTTTGGCCCTGCCCCATCAGAGTCACTGCAACTTCCAATCCTGCTCTGTATTCGGTGCCTCTGCTCATCTCTGGTGAGGACACCGCCTTTCCGAGAACCTCTCAAAGAAGCAGATGAGGCTGGACGGGGGTCTGAAATGGCAACGTGCATTTCCTCACCTGGCAGAGCAGAATTCCCAGGCAGTGGGGCTGGTCTCACAGCCACCCAAGCAGCTGGGGGGGTTTGCTGCTGCTCTGTCCCTCGCGTGCCTGGCTGCCCTGTCACAGCACCAGCTGCGCCCGCAGCCACCGCGCTGCAGCCTCGCGCGTCCCCTGCCCCCCCTGCCACAGGGATCCTGCTCTGGTTCCCTCAAAGAGGGTTTTAGCCTAATTTGTGAAGTGCTTGGGTTTATCCACTAAATTTTTTCATACTGAGGTTTGTGTGTGTTTGTTTGTTTGTTTTGTAGAATCCTTTATAGCTTTTCCACATGAAAGAAATAACCTTTATTTTTCCTTTTCTTTCCTTTTTTTCTCCCTTTACTTTTAGCAAACAAAATCTGAACCTTTTCTTTTTTTAGCGTTGTTTTGCATTTGACTAAGCCTCAATATTTTTAGTGAAGAATAACTTCCCTGAATGTTTTTCCTAGCTGAAGGAAAATATCTCTGTAGAAGCTTTCCACTGTGCTTCTTGACCTGAGTTTCCCACAAGCCACCTTCAGCCTTAGGTCTGTGAGCTTGCCCTTTGCATCCATCTGTTGCTTCTGTCATGATTTATTTGTTGTTTTGCCGAGCCATCAGAAGTGGGTCCTGTTTTCTACAAATGTTTTGTTCAGAGTAGATGGTATTAGACGTCTCCTGGGAAGCCGTCTGTCCTGGCTCCCCCCTCCTAGGCTGGAGGCTTTGCAGTACTCCAGGAAGGAGCATGAGGCTAGAACTACCTTTTTTAGAGCCTTTTGTAATGGAGCCTTTTATGCCTGTCCCTGTGTTCTGCAGCACACAGCTTTTATGGTTGTGCCTCCCTCACAAAGCTGCTTCCTGACCAGGTATCCCAGTGGGATTCGGTGGGTGCGTAACGCCAGTTGTCCTGCACAGCCCCTAACAGCCCCAGGGTGGGCACTTCTGTGTCTGCCCGCAGCACCCTCTGCAGTGCCACCAGCAGTGGTGGGGCTGGGAGAGGTGGGATGATGTACCGTACAGGCACAGGGGTGAGTTGTACCCTGGTGCAATAGCTGCAGCTTCGTGGCTCTGGCTGACTTTGTTCAGCAAGCCCAAGTGCTCTGGCTTCCTGACTGAACAATCTGCCAGCCCTCAGCCTCCTTCCAGACCCCCGGGAAGAACAGGCCATGCTCCCTGGAAGCCTTTTCCTTCTGCTTTTCAACATGGTCTGTGAGATGTCCCCTGGTCCCAGGCATTAATGAGTTCTTTGTGCACAGTGCATGAGCAAACAGAAGTCCTGGGCTTCAGCAGATTTTCTGATTGCAGTGGGTGGATAAAGATGAACTCAGTCAATAGGCTTGAGTTTATACAAGGGGAAAGGTCGCTGGGTCCGTGTGCCTGCTGTGCTCCCCACAGCTCATGGCCTGCCCAGGGACCCAGGAACTAGTGAACACACTGAGGCCTTTGTCTCCTTCGAGGGGTGCAGGGCAAAAATGCCACGGCAGAGTGGCTGCTTGGGAGCCCTCCACAGCCATGAGTTTCTGATCATGCCCTGTGGTTTGTCTCGTAGGCTAACGATTCATGCAGAGTGCCCCATGCACCTGGAGGACTTCCCAATGGATGTGCATGCTTGCCCGCTGAAATTTGGGAGCTGTAAGTACTTTGATCAGCCTCTGCAAGGAGGTGGGTACAGAGCTGAAGAGCAGTCCTGTGTGGGGGTAGTGGTTTCCAGTAGAGCGTTACCAATTATTGCTAATGATTCTGTGACCAAAAATTTCTTTCTGGTATCTCATACGTGCAATTCCCGCCATTGTCAGAAATGGGAAGCAAGCAAATCTGTGGTCAGTCCAGGCTCAGAGGGTGAGTTAGACACCTAGTTTTACTGTAAGTTTATTAGGGAAGAGCAGCTCCCGTTGCCCTCCCTGCCTTTGGTGGGCAGTGCTACCTCTTCCAAGCTGCTTCAGCAGGACCAACATTGATGGAAAACTCAGAGATGCTTTTCCTTCATCACAAGGGGAATCCTGGGGGGCACGGATTTGGGAAGATAGCAGTGATGTCTGCTGCTAGGTGCCCTGTCCAGCTTCCCTACATCACTCCTGCCAATATGGGGAGAGCCTGAAATCTCTGGTTACTCTGGCTCCGTGATCCAGTGCAGCTTACAAACACAATTGCTCCTCTTCTGTCTGTCAGGCAGATTGTTCTCAAGTTAAAGTCTTGGAAACTCTGGGAATCTTGGTCCCAACATTGAAGGTCCTGATTTAGGGAAGATTTGTGGGCTGCTGATAAGTTGAAAGCTGCTTCCAGCGTCCTGAACTTGCAGCTGCTTATCTGCCTGGGCTTCCCATACCCTGCCTAGGAAAAAATTTCCCCTTCTCTGACAATTTAAATTTCCCTTTCATTGACAAGTTAAATTTCTATTGGTTTTGTTTCTAAAGTAAGGGGAACCAAATTCCAAGCCATTGGATCACCATAATGTGGAAATAAATTTCCTGTTCCCACTCTGCCTGGAGTCTCCTCCAGATCCAATGAGCTGAAGGCCACTCTCAGTCTGAGTTATTCACCTCCAAATATAGAATAAGCCCCCACCAGTAATCTCCCTTCAGGATGCTAAGAAAACAGAGGAATCACAATGTTCCTGAAGTGATACCTCCTTCCTATAGCCATTTGGGAGTTAACTAAGGAGAAAGTTGAAAAGTTTGATTGACACCAGAAGAAATCATGTACCATGTGCATCTGCTTCCCTGCCTCATGACAAAATGCGTACATGGAACTGGATTATTCAAAAACTACTGAAATAAAGTTATTTCTTAGGCAGCACCTAATTAAATGTAGAACTCACTGCCACAGGATATCACTAAGGCAAATAAAATAGCAAGCCTTAGAGGAGGATGTTAATTGACCTTGTGAGGAGGGAAATAAAATCTCACACCCCAGGCCTAAACTCTGGGATTATTACAAGACTTGCAGGAAGGCAGATTACTCTACATCTAATTGCTTACAATGTTTCTTGATGAGGAAAAGAGATTAATATACATAGTTCTGCTGGAACAGCCTTTTGGGGTTCTTCTGAGTATCTTTACTGATTTGGCCTCTGAATGATAAGAGTTTTGACACAAGCAGCTCAGAGTGCTGCCCCTAGTAAACATTAGTGTGGGCCTCTTTAAAACACCCATTAGCACAGGATCTGAGCTTGCCATTCCCATGTTGGAACAGGATAAACCAGTGTTTGCACCAAAAAGCCATGGACAGCTGGAAGCTGCTCATTTGCAAGGTGCTTACAGTGGGTCGAGTTTGTAGGTAGAAGGACAATGCCAGGGCCAGATATGTCAAAGGACAGCTGAATTTCTCTCAGTTGACCACCTTCCAGTCATCTCCACAACCTGAATGTCTCATCAGTGGCTTCCTGTCCCTCTGCCATCCTGGCAGCCACCCAAAGAGGGAAGACAGAGAGCTTGCAGGAGAAGTAAGAGCATCTGGCACTTCAAATAGCTTCAGCTGCCTACCTGCATCATCCCTGGAACAAAGTGCAGTGAAGGTGATGGCTTTTGCTATTGCTATGCTCCCCAGAAGATGAATGTATGCGTTTCTAAGCCAGTCATAGGACATTTGAGAGCAGGCTAGCAGAAGATGTTGCTGAAGTTACCAGCTCCACCAAATGTCAAAGAGCTGTCCCTGTTTGGATTGGACTAGATTGCATTGCAAGTGAGGCATTAAGCAGATCCAAAACAGCTTCATGGCATTAAATATGCTCCAGGCATCCATGCCATGCCTATGTGACACCAGACACACTTCTGTTCCAGACAACCAGAGAAGCAGGCAACTGCATTTTCAGCTGTGATGGCAGTGAAACTGGGCAGATTTACTGTGTAGACTGAGAGTGGCAGTGGCTGAACCACGGCTGCTAGGGCAGAAGGTGCTGCCCATTAAGGCAGAAGAGCATTGGCAGAGCTGTACAAAGCTAAGCCTGAAGGAGGATGGAGGTCTCCAGAAGCATGTTGAGAGCTGGAAAGAGGGGCTGGAAAACCAGAGCGTTGCACATAGGATGAGAGGCGCCAGCCTGTATTAGAAGTGCTTAAGCAGCACGCTGCCCTGCTGAGAAACATTGGCTGATCATCAGAACCACTCCCCTCACTTTGCACAGTGCCTGCTTAGTATTTAACAGGTTTGCCAAAACCTACAATAAAGTGATAACAGTGGCTGTTTTAAAAAGATCAGAGGAATCTGATTGTCTCAGGACACAGTCTTCCACAAAGCAGGAGCTGAGACATTTCTGTAGCAGACCTGACCCATTGCTTGACCTGATGCTAGCCAAAGAATTCCTTAATGTCTTAGTAGGAGAAGTTTGTGTTAAAAATTAATTAAAACCTTGGTTTAGCCAACTTTGTTCTTGCCTAGAAAAATGGTGCAGAGTGCATCTGGCAGGAAGCTGGGTCATTATGGGGAGCAGCAGCTTCTAGTAGAGTCTGGAGACACTAATCCTGGGTAGCATAGGACAGGCAAAACCAAGAGGTGCAGGCACTGTTAGGAAAGGGGGTGGCTGTGTGAAGAAGCAGGGGTGTGGCCACGAAGGTTTTGGTCACCTTGTGAAGGTGATGGTGACTGTGTGTGTTAGCGAGAGGTGTTTGCATATGGCGAGTTGGGCAGGTGGGGTAGAGAAGGGAACTTGCAAGCTCCTGGAAGGGTGCCCTGGCCCCGAGCCCGGCGCTAGCCCAGACTGCATCCCAGCAGCACTTGCCTGCTGCTTCTCCTGCATGCATGGGCAGGTGTTTGCAGCACTGCCCTCTCTCCCTGCCTGCTGGATTGGCCTGGAGGCTGGTGAACACAGGGTCATGCAGGGGAAGAAGCATCTTAGTGGGAGGATGCACCACCTCCAGAGCTGAGAGGGTTGCTTCTCAGTTAGGGTAAAAATTTAAAGACTTTTTCTGCTTAATGTAAAATTAAACCCAAACTGTGTTTAGTCTTTCTTGCCAGCTGCTGCCAGCATGACTCTCCAGTCCCTGGCGTGGCAGGGCTGTGGCTGTCCTGCTGGTCTGGATGCCTTCCTATCTTGCCTCTGCTTGGAGCCAGCCCCTGCAGAATCAGCATGTCAAGAGGACAGTATGGCAACACAGTGCTCTGCTCCCTTGTGAAAACCCCAGCTCCCTTTTGCTCATTTAACAGTTGCTGAATTACCTTGGTCTCAGGCCGTGCTCAGCCATGTGGCTCTGAGGAATGCACAGCAGGAGTAATTTGGCTATAGGCTAATTTTTGTGTATTTTAGGTCAGGCAGCAGCACAAATCTCATTCTTCTTTCTCCTCCGCAGATGCCTACACAAAGACAGAGGTGATCTACACCTGGACACTGGGGAAGGATAAGTCAGTGGAAGTAGCAAAGGGTGGATCTCGCCTGAACCAGTATGACCTGCTGGGCCATGTTGTGGGGACAGAGATGGTTCGATCCAGCACAGGTACTTGTGGGACCATGGTGCAGGGCATGCACTGAGCACGCTCTCAGACAAGATGGACCCGTGGACTTTGAGTGCCAGGATTTGGCATATTTATAGTAGCAGTACCTGAGGGCAGTGAGCACCACAGGACTTCCCAAGCCATGTCCCAGTGGAGAATGTGGCTGGGGAATATCTGCAGCAGTCAGCGAGAGGGAGTAAAGGATTTAGCTCTCAGTGGTTTCCACTGAAAGAGCCTATTGCCCATACCCTCTAGGAAATGTATTTCAAGCATCTAAAAATGATCTGTTTTTTGGCAAGTTTACCCCACCTTGCCAAGCTGGTTCTTGGTGCTGTGGGTTCATTTGTCTTGGATCCCTTTCCAGTCCCTCAGGAGAGCATTGTGGGCAGGGGAGGCAAATGCAACATAATGTTCAGTGTGATTTTCACTGCATCTGCTTACACAAATATTATCATAGCTAACAGAAGATCATCCCAAACAAATGTTTCCTCTGATTAATGACCAGTATTAATCATCTTTCTCTCCCATCTGCTGCTCCTCCCTTACGCTTTGAATCCAGGTACCGATGGCTTCTGTTACCTCATGTGTGTCTCTCATCTTTCTTATTTTCTTTTCTTCCCTTTTTTTTTTTAATTTTCCTTCTGTATGTACCAGTAGTTTTCTCATTTGAGGATATTTCCTCTCTGGTGCACTTGATTTTAATAGTGTCTGTCTGTAACAACTCATATTCCCTCCCTTGGGGAAATGTAGGGAATCCAGGGAACTAAATGTCATAATATCTGGCCCATCTTTCTACTTAAGTTGTAGTTAAATGTAGAGATGAATAACCTAAAGTGGCAAGGAAGCTTCTAAAGGCTCCTGTGTGTAATGATTTAGCAGAGGAACACTCACAACAAAAAGGCACAATAATCCAAAATATCCAAAGCTTTGAGTGGGGGAATAGGGCATTGAGGGAAAAGAGGGACAGATGCTTCTTTGGCTTACAGTCTTTAGGAACAGAAGTTGCCATGATTTTTGAGATGGTTATAGTGAGAAAAGGTGGAATATTTTCAGGACTGCCAAAGAAATAAAAATTCTTCGTCCTGAAATCCTGCTGAAAAACTGTTAGGTTCTCTCTAGGCTTAAGGGATTGTACCTACAACATAGCTCCCAGGTACTAGGAGAAGTGCTGTGTAGAAGTCACCCAGGCTGCTCTGGGGTGCCCGCCTGGCATGGCACAGCAGCTGTGTGTGTGCAGGTCATGCAGTCAGTGCCAGCAGCATGCTGCAGCATGCATCCCTTCTTCACACAGCTGCCAGAGCTGACAGGACTGTGACACACCAGGGCATGCCAGCCTCTGACAATGTGACACACACTGCAGCTTCATCTGAGAACATGAAAGTTTGTTCAGGACAGATCCTTAGTGGTTTAGGGATGGATCTGTGGTCAGCTGGACCCATCCTGGAAAGCAGCGGTGGCTTAGCGTCTCTAACCAGCTGTCTCTGCAGGGGAGTATGTTGTCATGACCACACACTTCCACCTCAAGAGGAAGATTGGGTACTTCGTGATCCAGACCTACCTACCCTGCATTATGACTGTCATCCTGTCCCAGGTCTCCTTCTGGCTTAACAGGGAGTCTGTTCCTGCCCGGACAGTTTTTGGTGAGTCTGGAAGCGTGGGGGCATCCTCTCGGGACAGGGGAGAAAGGCACCACAAATGATGGGGAATAGACTGAGCATCAGAGCTGATCTTCTCCAGGCCTTGAATGGCATCAGCAAAGCTGCTGGCCATTCCCCAGAATGGCTCTCAGTGTCTTCCCAGTGCCACTGAAGCACTGCAAAAATACTCCTGTCCATGTTTCTGCTGCAAGCCCAGCCATAAATATTGACAGTAATCAAGGTATTGATCATCTAATTCTATACATTTTGCTGTGTCTGCTTATCTAGATTGGCTTTTGAGTTGTGGAGAGGATAGGCACGTGGAGAGGCATTTAAAGCACTACCTTTGAAATTGCTAATATGCCCCTGGTCAGAGCTCCACAGAACAAGTTTCTGGGCTGAGGCATTATAACTGCGTGGTAAATATATTGTTATTCTTTCCTTCAGCTGATTTCAGATCTCTCTCTGGGGCAGTGGCAGGCTGGCATTGCATATATATTAACAGCTTTTACAAACATTTAATAACAGAATTGCTTTGTGCTTTCCTGCCAAGACCTTTACTTCAGGATCTACACACACATGCTCACAGACCAGGAGTGATGCTGCAGGATTGCATTTCCTGGAAATAACAGTGCCCAGCATATACCACTTAAGAGAGAATATATTGGAAAAAAGTCACCAACCAGCTCGTGTTTTTGACTAAGAAAGAAAGTGGTTTGGTTTCAAAGATCATGAAGCATTTTCTCTGTAGCAAGAGTCATTATAGAAATACTCCCACAAACCCAACAAGGCTGGGAGCCTCCTTTGCAGACCCTCTCTGCAGGCCTGGACCTTGTTCCCGTGCTGTGGACTGGAATGGGATGTAAGGAGGTTCACAAGTGGTTCTGCACCCTCCTAAAAATGAACCAGAAGGGAATCATTTTGGGGTTTGTGTCCACTAGTGCTTGTGCAATGTTGGTCACAAACAAGCTTTGAAATCTACAGTTGGCCCCAGCTTCTCCCCATTAGCACCAGGTTGCCTTCCCTTCCCCAGTGAGGAAGGGATCCTACAGTGATTCCTGGGGTGGAGCCCATCTGTGGGGAGCTGGGTTTTTAGTATGACCAAACTGCTTTGCAAGATCCAGACTACAAGTGACAGTAGTGAAGGAGAGGAGGTACACTTTTTCGTGTTTTCATCCATCAAAATGGAAAAGGGGAGGCTCAGAGAGAAATCAAATGGAAAATAAGACCAGCTCAGGCACACAGAGTCATCAGTGAGCCTTCTTCACTCATCTGTCTGTGAACTGGTTGCAACTGAACTCCACAGAGTGCAGACCTGGCCCCCACGTCTGTCTGTGACCCAGGTGGGCTCTTGTGTCTGCATTGGTTCTAGAATATCTCTGCAGTTCTGACACTGGAAGTGAGCCCATCTCTAAGGATATTCGACTCCCTCCTAGGTTATCCTTGATTTGCAATTAGACAGGTTTCCTGAAGTAGTAACTCAGATTGAGCAGGAAAAAGCTGACTGAAAAATTAAAACCTACCTTTGTGAAAAAATGTCTTTGCTCCCCGATTGCCTTGCTTTCCTATTAAGAAAATAATGAGAACTCAAATTGTTTATTCCCTTTCTTTGCCTCTCAGAAAGTATTGTCAACAATATTATTGAAGCTTTTCAATTACCAGGAATATGGCTTAAGGGAAGTGGAAATTAGTCAATATTTTTGTAACAATTTTAATGTATTTTTAATTGAAAAGCACATTATTGGGGAAAATGGATAGCTATAGTTGCTTACTTGGATGAAAAAAGCTTTAAAAGGCATTTTGCAACAGATTGGTTTTTTAACATGAATCATTCTGACACCGATCCTGGCAGCTTCAGCCACTTACGGGTGCCTGGCCATGCCAGCAGCACCCAGGATGCCAGCTGCCCATCCATGCAGGTCACATGACACTATTTAAAAAAAGTTAAGAGAAGTACATTGGATGAGTGTCCAGTTTCTGGTCCTCCCAACCATCTAGCTGTCCTTTTTTACTGTTATTTTATTATTTTTATTTCATTGGAAAAGCAACCAGAGGCTTCTCTATGGCATATTCTATGTGACGGAGTTGGGTCTAACATCAAGCAACTTACCCTACTAGCAGACAAGGAATTGAATGTAGGTGCCTACCTATGAGCTAGGACTCTTCTGTAGTGAGCAGAGATCTAGTCAATGGAGTTTAGAGAAGATTAATCTCATCCTAATGCAGACGTTTGCCAGTGGTTGCATGAATTAGAGATACTCAAAGCTGAACCAGAGAAGGCCTTGAGCAACGTGAGGTTGGCCCTGATTCAAGCAGGGGTTGGACAAGCTGACTTCCCTTCCAACCTGGGCTGCTACATTATTCTATAAATTGCACCATGGGTTGGTGCTGGGTAAGATGCCCTTCATTGCAGTGGGAATGTGGGCCACATGCCGTAGAGGACGGCTTCCAGATTTACACGATGGAAAAGCCAACCGTGTGGTTTGGGGAGAAGCCGGGCGGGTATAAACATATGGTCTCACACCGTTCTTTTTCCTGCTGTGTTTCCACAGGTGTCACCACCGTCCTCACCATGACCACACTAAGCATCAGCGCCAGAAACTCCTTGCCCAAGGTGGCGTACGCGACGGCCATGGACTGGTTCATAGCCGTCTGTTACGCCTTCGTGTTTTCTGCGCTGATCGAGTTCGCCACTGTCAACTACTTCACCAAGCGCAGCTGGGCCTGGGATGGCAAGAAGGTGCTGGAGGCTCAGGAGATGAAGGTCAGCCCCGTGGCCGAGGCCAGGGAGGAGGGGTCGTGAAGAAACGCCGCACAAAAGAGCTGCACTGGGCCCGGGAGTGGGTGCCGTGCAGCCCCGCAGCGCTTCAGGGGGCTGCACGGGACCTACTGGGGTGCCCAGCTCAGGTCTCGACTGGGGCGGTTCTTGGGGGTGGAGGGAGGAAGGGCTTGGAGGGCTGGTCGCTGTGCTTAGCTGCAGAAAAACACCCAGGCATGACTGCTCGTTTTGCCTTCTGTCCTCCTGCATGGGCATTTGCTGGTGGAAACATGAACACGTGCATGCTTTGGTCTTGCTCCACTGGTGATCTCCTCTCTCCTTTCTTCTACCTCCAACCCATAAATGCCCTGCTCCATGTTGCTAGCATGTCACACAAAACCAAATATGCCCTGGGGTGCCAGCCTCACCAGTGGAGCCAGTCCCGCTCTGCTCTGTCCCCTGGGGCTGGGACCTGACTGTAGGTCTCCCCTGGCACGGGCAAGTGTGGTGCAGCAATGTGGGGGTCTGACACTCGTGCTGTTGCCCACAGCTGCTGGCAGCTGCTGCTTTGTAAGCTCAGGCAAAGAGGATGGGTGGGAAACAAGCGATCAGAAATGGCAACTGGCAGTAAATTAGCTCCTGGCATCACCCATGTTTTCCCTTCTCACTTGGATCAGCCCCTCTGGCACCTTCCCTCCTGACAGCCACTGCTACCCCTGCTCATGCCCCCTCCCTCCCAACTGATTTAATCTCGGCTGTGCAGAGAAATCACTTACTGTAGCATGCTGCTCCTTGTTTATATGTATTGAATCAGTTTGAAAATCAGCTTTGTCCTTGTTCTTGCTTCTGGAGCCTTTATGTTTTTCTCCTTTGCATTTTAATGTGTTCTTCAAAATTGTTGTGGGATTGTATGCAAATACCTGGCATAACTGCAGTAACTTCTGGGAAGACCTCAGCCAGTCATCTCTTACAGAGAACCACAGCCACCACTGGGTGTTGAATGCACCTCTCCTGTGTTTCTTGGATTCTGTCTGTTTGCTTTTGCAGCTGTGGTCTGAGCAACAGACTCATGGCAGAAAGGCTCCAGAGGAGGCCAGTTGATGGTCTTCCACTTCCATTGTGAACAGTAACACTAGTCTGGCCTCTAGAGATGAGAGAAGCCTTTCCTGGGTTATTGGCATGAGCGAAGGATCAGAACAGGTCCTCAGACCAATCATGTCCCTTTCAGGGATGGGCAAATGAGCACAAAATCAGGATTCACACAGCCTTGGCCACTTCTGTGAACTGAGGACAGCCAGAAAAGCAGCAAAGGCTCAGAAGCTTCAGTTTGTCATAGAAGAAGCATGCACCTTAGTTCATTCATTGACCCGGCACTGCAGGACTAACAGTGCTGGAATGGTAGGCTAAGAACAGGCAGAATGTTTATGCATGTGGTAGTCAAACAAGAAAACAAGGAAGGACCAGGAAGGTTTCAGAGGGAATGCCCTTTTTGAGTTTGCTGCAATTGGTGTCAGGCTGGAGGACTCCAAGGACTCCAAATTTGTGGATGCTTTTTCAAGCTAACCCTGATCTTTATCTTAGAAGGTTAAGAGGGAAGGCTCAGACTCCTGGCCTCTGCAGCTCAGAGCTCCCTGAAGAGTGGTGGGCTTTTAAGGAGCTTGGGAATATGATGTGTCACCATATTTGCTTTTCATCTTTATTCCACTGAGTGTTTCCAAGTACTGAATTTGCTATGCAATGAAGGTGCCTCATTGGCTCAGTTTCAGCCTTTAATTAGCTCTTCTTGAAACAATTGACAAGCCAGGTGGTTGAAACTACAAAAGAAAGAGGAGGCAGAAGAATAACTATTGGCATTTTAAAGTGTTTGTACCAGGAGTGAAACTACCAGCGACAAGCCCAGGCTGAGCCCTGGTCTCTGGAGAGCTGTCCCCCCAGCCAAAAACAATGTTCCTTTTTGATGTGATGGCAAGGATCCTCTCTCCAGGTTTGATTGTTTCCTTGTGTAAGCATGAAAAAAAATCAATAAGCATCAGCCCTTCCCTCACCTCAAATCTAGACAGCAGCAACGCTTCCTATCCCATTTGAAAGAAATCACTCCCTTGCAAGAGCTGCTGTTTGCTGACAGGCACTCGTGGCATGTTCACTCTCTCAGAGCTGGTTCTGTGCTTTCTTCCTCCCCTTCAGCCAATCCATCAGTTTCAATGGGATCTAGAGCATTTTTTCAGATAGATTATATCATGATGGGCTGATCTTGGTGAATCGCTGATCTCTGCATCATAAATGATCATTGTGGTGTTCTGGCTGTAGCCACAGTTCGGTTCCAGTTCTAGCAAGGAACTACTCTGCACATTCTCTGCAGTTCTCCTCTAATGAAAAACAAGCAGATAGCACTATAGATGGCACCAAAAACTCCCTTTTGTGTGACAGGATTTGACTAATTTTTTTTGACCCAAAGATTTTACAAGCCTTTCCTGCCTGCCACCAGTATTGCTAATTGTGGATGAAGGATTTCCTCTCTTTCTGTATGGCAGAGTGGCTAGAACCAGCCTGGAGGTGCAGATCAAATTGGAGAAAGGTATCTGGATCCAATGTGGAAAACTTATTAGCAAAGATGATTTAAAAAGAAAGAAACATTGTCAGGAGAAAGGTGGGAGATGGCAGTAGTTGGGAAGGAGCGAGAGGCCAAAGAGATTGAAAGGTGAGTGGTTTCAGTAGCCAGCAAAGCTTCCTATCTCCAGTGTCCTCAGAATACCTTGCTAAAAGGATCCTTCAGGACAGAAGGGCTGTGTCTGAACAGAGTGAGATCCGTCCATCTGTCCATCCATCCCTCCCTCCCTCCATCCCAGCCATAGGGATGGCCGTCTCTGGAGCCAACAAGGTCACTTCCTGAGCAGCTGTTATGGTGAGGAGCTGAAGAGACAACCAATATCAGCGACACTGCCATTGGGAAACTCATGAAGTCTGCACAGATGGCGTTTACCAGGCATCCCTGAACAGAAGAGTGTTGTCTGTTCCTCAGGATGGAAGATGCTTTGGGTCTTTGGAGGATACTTAAACATACTTCTGCCTTTGTGTCTGTGCATAAAATCTGATTTAACTCTGTATCTGTGCTTGTATGACACTGCCCTGAAACCCTGGGTGGCAAGAAGCAACAAAAACAATACAAGTAGCTGCAGTCAGACACATGAAAACAAGGAAGAGCACACTTTGGATGGAGGAATAGTAGGGATCTTTCTCTTTCTCATCCCTAAGACAATAATCCTGTCATGCATGGTGAGAAGGTTAGGTCCAGTCTTTCTATGTACTTTTCACGTCTTTTCACTAAGAGAGGGCACCAGAAAGTATCCTCCAAACCTCTCTATTGATATGATCATCATGGTTTTCTTTCTTGTATTTTGGAAGTGAGGGGCATGCTCGCCATTTGCATTAGTTGTCTTTTTCCACTGAGTAAAGCCTAGCTTTGTGTCCAACCCACTCTTCAGCAGTTCTGAAGTTTGCCCGAGATACAGGTCACTTGGGAGTCATTCTCCTTTCTTTATAGTTCCCATAGTTGAGAAGTTCAGCTGTTAGATCCTCCACAGAGAGGCTTGAAGACAAGAGTATTTGACAAAGCACTATTATTGTCCTGTACGTGTGTTGTGGAAGAACTCTCCAGACTGCAATATTCAGGGAACATTTTTGTCTCCAGACCAGATTCCATAGGTTTTCTCTCAGGAGAGCAGTGCAGGAATAGCTTTTTGGAGTGGTTCAAGTCTTTCTTTTGCCCAAATGGGGCCATAAATGCAGGCATTGCTTTGCAACAGGTATGTTTTAAATAAGAAACATTTTCAAAGCAAATGTGGAGTTTCCTTCTGTTTTTCCATTCTTTTCTTCTGTTTCACTAGGGTGTGGAACTCATTGCAGATAAAGCTTCAGGGGAAGGCTGGGGGCTACTTTGCAGCTGACAGCAATAAGCACATTTTGCTTTGTTTCAGTATCAAAAGCTTGCCTGAAACAGTTATTTGTAAAGCACGGCCCAGCAAACTTCAGGCTGAACCTTTTCTTCTGACATCTCAGGAGCTGAGCACATCCAGAGCACCCATGTGTGCCTTGGTGTAGATAGTGTGTGTTCTGGGTGCTTTCCAAAGGCTCCCAGCTCTGACCAGGGCAGAAGACTCTAGAGGCAGCTGGAAAAAGGCCCTGTCTGTAGCCTCCCAAGCCTGTGCACTACCTGAACAGCCTGATCTGAGGTCTAGAGAAGCCCAGGCTGATGCTTGGAGGCTCTGGATCATGCTACCAGAAGCAGTATCTTGCTGTCACCACCCGCAGCATTCGTATTTGCCTGACTTTGCTCCATTTCAGCCTGCTGCTTTCAGATGCCTTTGGCCAAGTGAGACAGATCCACTTGCCGTGTTCTGGGGCAGAAAAGCCACCCAGGCTGGAAACATGTCACTTGTGGTCATCTTATTCCTGTAACAAATAACGTGGCTGATTAATACTAAAATAATCAGAGTGCACTTCAAGTTACATTCTGTGAACAACAATCTGTTAATTTCGTTACTGATTATTAATTAGTTTATTACCTCCTGTAGCTGTGTTAATAAGTAATCATACTTAAGCATATTTAAATATTTTAGAAAGTGAAACATCTTTAGTCCTTTATGTGGTTCTTGTCAGCTCTTTAGTAGGAAAGGTTCACCTGCTGTGCAGGGGGTGCAGGTTAACACGGCTCTAATGACTGCAGAAATCAGTTGCTCAGTTAGTCGTTAAAGATTAATAACTCCCTCTCCCATAAAGGACTGTGAATATGGTCTGATCAGTGGTTTAGTCTGATCTGGAGTCTGAAGCCATTTAGACCTCCTTCTAACAGCAAGTTAACTTCTGGAATTGCTGCCATTATGATGAGGCTGCAGGCCTATCTGTGATACTATTGAAGGGGGGTTTAAAGGTTGCACAGAAGTCTGCTTTTGTACTTTTTAGTGTCCTTCTGAAAATTGCTGTGGAAAATTAATTTCCTAAGGTAACCAGAAATATCCACGATGATTGTGGAGACTTGTAAAATGGAAGTACAGCATGAAAGCTTAAGCACTTGGAATAACTCTGCAGAGCAGACTGTGTGAATCTGGCCTTTCCAGCTCCCAGTACTCCCCAGTGATGCTGCCTGCTACCAGTTCTGAGGCTAAGGTGGGGAGATGCACAGGTCCTTCTAGCCGTACCTTCTCCCCTTCTCCTGATCACTTTCTACGTAGCTCACTCACACCTATGTGGAAGACCATGCCAAGCACCCTTGGGAAATGCCTGGGTGAGCCTTACCTTGTGTTTTAGTTGCTTTTCAATAGAAAATGAGATCCAAAGTCACACCTTGTTCTGAGTTGAGATGTTAGATTCCCACCATGAGTCATTGCTGTGTCTGCTGCTGGCTCTTGGCATAATTACAGTGGACTCTGCATGGAGTACATGAGTGCTGGGATATGTTGGGTGCCTGATGTCTGTGTATGAATATATTCCATTCAGTGGCTGTCTCCTGGTAGACCTGGATTGCTTGATACAATATGGTCTATGGTGCAGCTGGCCCCAGGTCCCTGACAGCAACAGGAAGATCCCCAGAGCGGGGGTAACACCTCTCATGACTTCCTAGGTCTGTCTTCCTGTCCACTCACCTTCATTAACATCTGAACTGCCTGTCTTCAGCATCCTCCATCATCCTTCAGTACGTCATGTCTGACACAGAAGTGCCTCTTTGGCTGTTTGCTATGCAGGCCCTCCTCACTTCAGCACGGACAGCATGATTACCCTGGAGCACTGTGGGAGGGGTGCACTCACCTCTGGTAATTTGCAGCACCCTTTAGATATGAAGGTAAGATGAGAGGCTTCCCTCTGCCCTGTAGTGCCGTGTTGAGCAGTCCTGAAATCCAGATGAAATGCCTTCCGTCTGTTCTGATTCTTACCTGAGAAGGTCATGAGGTGTTCTAAAGGGTCCCAGAGGCATTTTGGACATCATGATGTTAAATTGTGAGGTATTCCTGTGAGGTATTCAGGGCACTGAGGCAGTGAACGACATGGCCTTGTAACATGGTGCAAAAATACTGTGATGCTGTCACTCACATTCTTAAAGCCGCTGGCTTTCTGCTGCAAAAAAAAAGTAGAACTATAATCCTCTGTGATGTCCCCTCCTCTCACCTCACCCAGGAAGCAGGCCAGCAAAGCAGAAAAATCAAGATCTTCCCCGAGGATGACTAGATGGGGTGTCATTTGTTTCCAAAGACTACATGCCTGCGATGTGTCTCCGTGGCTGAACCTTACACGTAACAAAGCCCTGCCTAGCTGAGAGAGAAAACAAAGAATCTGCATAGTCTGAGCCTGCATCCACTTATACTGACCTGGCAATATGCAACATAGACTTCAGCACTCCACCAATCAAGGAGTCACCCATCTGGGGCAGCTACTGCTCCAGTGCAGCTCCACACACCTTTGTATATCACTGTTCTGATCCAAGGGGCTGCAAGGAGGCTACAAACCCAGCTGTGTGGCTGCGGTTATTTGACTTGCAGCAGGACCTCACTGCCAAGCCAGGACCTCTTTGTGCTGAGTGCTGCATGCCAGGGTTACACAGAGCAGCTGGTCCACCCTAGTCCAGCATGTCCTTATGCTCCAGCAGCCCTCAAGTGATAGATGTAATGGGTTCTGGCCATCTTAGCACCACGTCTTCCTTTCCTTCCGCAATGCCGCCTTCTTGGTCTCTTTCTCCTCGCAGCTTTTTCCATCTCCTCATCCAGGCAAGCAGGTAAATGCAGAGGACAAAATGTTCCCCATGCAGTTCTAGGTACTTCATCTTTGTAATGTTTTTTTTTCTTCCACCTCCCTTAGAAAAAAGAGCCAGTGACACTAGCGAAGAAAACCAACAACACCTACAACATTGTTGGCACTACGTATGCCCTCAACATCGCCAAGGACCCCGGCCTGCCCACCATCTCCAAGAGTGCTGCTGCCACTGCCGCCAGCATCCCCCCAAAGATGCCCCGCGTAGAGGAGAAGCTCCCAGAGAGTAAGAAGACATACAACAGTGTCAGCAAGGTAGACAAGATGTCCCGCATCGTCTTTCCAGTCCTTTTTGCCATTTTCAACTTGGTCTACTGGGCCACGTACGTAAACCGGGAGTCGGCTATCAAGGGAATGATCCCCAAACAGTAAAACCGGGCACACAAACCTCCCATCAGTGAGCACCATCCAAGCAGGAATTCTCCAGGGCTTTCTTCTCTCCCCTTTCCTTTAATTATTATTGTTCATTTGATAGTATTATTATTACTATTAGATCGTTCTTTTATAATGTAAACAAAACTGTGATTTTAATTTAATCCTGTATACTTCAGTTGCGGTTTACTTCGTCTCTGATGACAAAAGGGAAAAAAAAAAAAGGATCATAACAAGTTGTGCCTCTAACATCGTGAGTCTGATGTCCCCCATCTGTCCAAGCCACCCTGTGCTTCCATCTCTCCTCCTCCACCTCCTGTCACTCCCATGGTCTGCATGCCATTGCCACTCCGCTCTCCACTCGGCTGGAGGCTGCTGTGGTCCACCCCCCTCCTCCTCTTCTGCAATGGACTGCCCTAGCATGATGGGTGCCCAGGGGCCTGAAGTCAAGGGTGTGGGAGCCTCCAGAGCCAGTCAGACAGCCAGGCTGCTTTTCCATGCCTGGCATTTTGTGCTTGGTGGTGCTCCCCAGGCTGTGGATACACATGGGCTGGTCCACTGAAGGAGCAGTACACCATGGGCCACCTCGTAGCCCAAAGCCTGCTGGGGGCAAACCCACCACTGCTGTGATCTGTGGAGCTGTTGCAGGGTGGAACAGGGTGGCAGCATCTTGTAGTTATCTATAGGGTTGCTTCCTCCCTTCACCAAACCCAGCTCCTGTTTTCCTCTGTATCTCTCTCCAGACAAGAACAGGTGAGGAAGGTCTTGTCTGCTTGCCATCCTGTACTCTTGGAGCAATTCATAGTGGAGGGTCGGGTGGCTCCTACTAGGGAAATAGTTTTTCTCAGGGTGAGTCAGGAAGTCGAGACAGGGCCTTTGTAATGCCTTGGAGGAGATGGTAGCTCTGAGGTCACTGGCATTCAGCATCAGGACTGGAAGCCATAGAATTCATGTTCAGATGGATGGTTTATCACTTTCTCTTGCCCCATCCACTTATCCTTCTTGGCTTCTCCTCTCTGTCCTAGCCCCTCCTTCCAGCTCCCCATGCATCTTCATTTGGCTACTCAGCAACCCTCACTAGTATCTCATTACTCCCAGGTAGATTTAGGCCAAGAAGCTCCTACCTCTGAGGCAAGCTACACTGATTGGGAGGAATACAGCCCCAGGGAAGACCAGCTCATGGTGCATCCCTGCTTTTGTGCACCAGAGCAGCAGTCCAGCTGGCTCAGGCTAGCTCAGGTGCAGGCTGTTTCCTGTGGAACACACCAGGGGCCACTCTGCCACCTGTGGGTGTGAATCAGGGGGCAGTTGGT
>NW_008586094.1:27672-30813 GCF_000691845.1 Merops nubicus | reverse complement strand
CTGCTGAACAGATGAAGCTGAACATCCTCCGCACCATGGGACAACAGCAGAAGGGGCTCTTTGAAACATCAAGGTGATAACTGCTGCCCCAGAGAGCCATGTGAGCCAGGTGTCCTCCCACAAAGCCATTGAGATAAGACCCAACTCTAATACCCGCACATTCTTCCAAGGAAAGCCTTCTAGTGCCTTGGAGAGAAGCTTTTTCTCCCTTCTTGGCCACCACAGTCAAAACCACAAACCAATGATTGTCCCCTTCCCAGTAGCAGCACAAGATGATGGCATCCAAGCCATCTGTCCTTTCTCCCTGATGCTCAGGCACCTGAACACACCATCCCACTACAAGGAAAGGTATCCAGCGAGTTCTCATCCCCAGCCTGTGGACAGCACTGATCCTGCCAGTAGCCCTGCTCCCAGGGTAGGGTGCACCCCTCCCTGCTTCCTGTACCTCCCCCTGGCTCTTCTGTTGCCCTTGCTGAGCTGTCCTCAGCACGTTTTGGGTGCATGCAGCCAGGTCGAGGCCCCAGCACCCCCAAGGTGATGTTTGAAGCATTGCTTAGAGCCAGTGTTCCAAGTTCAGTTTGCTCCTGCCCATGCAGGAGTGGGGCTGAGCACAAGGCACAGGATATTCCACCTGGAGTATCCATGGGGGTGGCAGGTCGGGGTGGGGAAGGCTGGAGCACTTTGTCCTGCAGCATTGGCATGTGTCCTGCCCATCCTGCTCCTGCGCGGCGCGAGGGCCCCCCCCCCCCCCGCCTGCAGCTGCAGGGAGGAGAGGGTCTTGCCCCCCCGTGTTCACCCACAAGCACATCCACACCAGCAGGCAGCATTGGGCAAGAGCTGGCAAATCCCCCATGCTAAGGAAGCCAGCTCTCTCCCCATCCTCCCCACAGCATCTACCCCCCAAACCACCCATGCCTTTTCGACAGTGCCTTTCATCCCCAAGAGCTCCCTGTTGGGTGGCAAGGAGGGGAACGTCTGGGGGCTCTCCTCCTTTGCACCCAGCATCGGGTTGGAGGAGCAGATGGGGAGTGCACCATCCCCAAACCTTCCACGGGGCAGGGAGCACGTCCCAGCTGCTTTCATACCTGTGGCACCCAGTTCGCTCTGGCACTGGCCTGTTGCTGCTGCTGCAGCCACCCCACTCTGACAGCCCGGCCATCTCAGCGTGGTCCCACTGCAGCCCCTTGCCACCAAGGCCTCCTGCACCCCCTCCACACCAGCAACGTCCCCTCCAGCAGCAAGTGCTATTGCTGGCACCCTTCTGCTTCCCAGGCTTCCTGGTGGGAAGGGCTGTGCTGCGCAGCCGTGAGCCTGTTCCCTTTGGAAACCACTTGGATGTGATCTCCTTCAATAAGCTAGATGAAGTGCATCTCATAAAACATTCATGTCACTATAATACTGAGGCCTAAGTGAATGGAATAGAAACCCTATAAAAAGCAAAACAATCACAATAAAATGGTAACAAAGAGTATATTGTGTTTACTAATGGAATTACATGAAAGGCGAGCTTAAATTCAGGATCCAGTGACTTGAGCTGGCCCGGCAAAGAGGTGGTCTTCTCTGCTAGCCTAGAGCAAAATCCCCTCTACCCTGAGGCCTGTGGTCCTGCCACACATGCTCCTGTATCTGTTGATGCCTGCTCTGTGGAGCTCCCTGTACACTGTCAGGTGTCACTGTTGGCTTCTCAGCAGCCCAAGCCCCTGCTGGCGCTGCCTTTGCTGCCCAGCTGGGTGCACAGAGCCCAGTGCAGCAGGATGGTGCTCGTGGTGCTGAGGCTGGACCTCTCTGCAGTGCCCAGCACGGCACCAAGCAGCATCCGAGCTTCCTCTCTCCCTGTGGGTGACCAGACCTGTCTCACTGAACTGACGGCGTGGATCTCCTGCCTGTCTCTTCCCCAGGTCCTTCCCTCCCTGCAGCGCTGAGACTTGTCCCTCCCCAGGACACAGCCCACTGACCTGGCTTGCCAGTGACATGCTGGCTCATCCTTGCTCTTCCTGACTCCAGAAACTTTGCTCTCTGCCTGATAAAAGGCTGCCTCCCTGGATCTGTGTTAGCATGCCTTGAAAGCCAAGTCTATTCCCACCAAAGCCTGGCACTGGCTCTGACTCTCTCTGCCAGCTGGAAGCAGAAATACCGGCATCCTTTGGTTAAAGACAACAAACCAAACAGGATTTGCAGTTTGACTTCCAAGCGGGGAAGCATTTCGGGAAGATCGTTATAAATAAGGGGTTTAACATCTCCTGCCAGCAGACATCACAGAGGAGATAATGTTCTTTTTTTTAAATCTATCAGCAGCTCAAATTGGGACATTTCCTTCCTAGCTAACATGAAGCTGCTGATAGGGGCTTCTTCTAAGGGCATGCCAGTCCAGAGCTAATCTAGCATCAGTTACTGGGGTTTAATGCTTGCTGTGATAGGATCCAAGGGCTCCAGTTTTATAATTGGTCCTGTGTAGGAATAGGTCTGTACGTGGCCATTGATATTCTAATCCACAGTTGTCCTTGGAGTGGGAACTTCATTTCACTATGAACCTCAATACTCCAATACTTCTTTTCTTTTGGCAAGGCCCAAACCTTCCCTAGCTTGATGAGAGTCTCCTAGGCGGGAATTAGAAGTCTCTGAGGATGATAAAAATGATCAGTTCAGTCTGGGCTCCTGTTTTGTAGTTTGGGACACACACAGTGCAGTCCAAGCCTGCATTCCTCCTGAAAATGTCAGCAGGACGTGGTGGCAATGGCAGCTTGGCTCTTGCCTCCTCTGAAACCTCACATGGGCAAAAGCAGTGTGGCTCTCAGGAGCTCCACACCCCGGGAGGCAGGGGATGGTTCAGCTGAGGTCCTCCAAGGGGGCAGGCAGGCAGCGCATGGGGGATGCAAGGGCTGTTAGTGCTCTGACATTCTGCAGGGTGACATGAGAGGGATGGGGGACAAGTGATACTTCCATGCCACCCATTATTCTAAAGGGCTGATGGAGTTACCCCCATAGAACATCTTAAAAGCTTATTGAGTGACACCAGGCAGAACTGTGACACCCAAGAGAGAGCTTCCTGGCTCTCCACGCTCCAAGCTCAGCGTGAACAAACCTGGCCTCAGCACAGCCTGCCAGCTCAGTGGCACTGGCAGGATCCCGGTTCGTCTGGTG
>NW_008586094.1:22242-27638 GCF_000691845.1 Merops nubicus | reverse complement strand
AGCAAAAAGCCATACATGCAAACAAGGTCACATCCAGCCTGTTTCTGCAAATCTATGCTATGGACACAAGATCCTTTCTTTTCTAATCCACTGCCTTGATTTCTTGTCTTGGATTCCTTTCAGCATCCCTTGGGGAGGATTATAGGGCTGCATCACAGAATAGGAGGGGTTTCTCTTGCTCCAGATCATCTCACACGGGAAGACCCTCTGTTCTAATAGAGAACTCTCTGCAGCATGCAGAAACTTAGAGCTAGAGCTTCTCCTGGAGGGGGCTGTAGGAATGGCCTCTTTGCAGGGCTTTTTGCAGCTGCTGGAGGAACAGAGCAGTTAAACACACGCTGCTGGTAAAGTCAAAGGCAAGAGGCTACTGAGGACAGTACTGTGCTCTCCCAGCTTGCCAGGGCATGCCATGGGCAGGAGAGGACCAGGCAGCTCTCAGCGGGGTCACCTGAGGAGTGGCTTGGCAGGGACATGCTAGTGTCCCTCTTCCACGTGCTTGCTCCTGGGGGTGGTGGAGAGCTGGCATGGGGCTGTGGCCTGGACCATCAGAGCATGCAGTGTCAGGCCAGCCCTTGCACCAGCTCTTCTTCCCCAAGTTGTATGCCTCTTTGAGGCTACTCTTTAACACACCTGATTAAATATCCGTGTGGATTTTGCAGACTGAAGAAACAGTCTGCAAAACACAGTCTGGAAACAACATTTCCCTGACTCCTTGTTGGCTGGTGGGGGTGGGGAGGGCTCAGCCAGGGTGAGGGGTGCATTCATGAAAACATAAATGCTCTATTAATGTCACAGTAGGGATAAAAAACTCCAAACAGTTCACCAGTCCTCTCTCCATATCAAGCTAAACTACTCCTGAAGGCATTTCTGGCAAAAGGCCACAGCACAGATGAGATTGATGGCTTCCAGGTATAAATATTTCCTGTTTGACCTTGTTATTGTTCAGTCAGCCAAAGGTTTTTACGTGTATATATATGTGTGTGTGTGTGTGCCTGTGTATATTTATGCTCACAAACTCTTTATATCTAAAAGTCAAACCCCTTTCTCTTTGAAAGGGGAAAATGGCCACTTTCAGTTATTATAACTCCTCCACCACAACCCTTGTTCTGCCCTGGAAATGAGGATGTTCCCAGGGAGGCAGCTTTTCAACCTCAGCACAAGCAGGTCCCTGGACAGGGTTGAGGGGGCCATGGTAAGTGAGCAGTGAGCAGCCCCTGGCATGGTAGGCAGCCTCAGCTCCCTTCATGTCACCCATTTGTCTTCTCCTGTCTTAGGAGAAACATTTAGGCAGTGAACCTGCAGCTGCACTCCTAGCTCCTGTGTTCCCTCCTCTGCTGCTGGAGAAAGGCTGTTGCAGTCAGCAGTAATTGCTGCCTGTGCCTTGTGGTGGCCCAGCCACGAGAACGAAGGATGTCACCACCCCTAAGCAAACAAAGCCAGTTCTCTTTCTAGCTCTGTGCCTGCCTCCCAGCACAGGAATCTGTGCTACCCTGAACAGCAGAGAGCCTTGGATTAGTCCTAACATTTGACCTGTCATCCTTCACCACAAATGGGGTTATGCTGGTTTTGCTTGTGAAGCTCTAGGACAAAATATGATGGTCTAGGTACCCTTTCCTCTTTGCCACTATCCCAGTCCCCACCAGTGCAGACATCTGCTGTGCACCAATTGAATGATCCCATCTGCCTAGAGGGGGAAGCCTGGTCCCAGATTTGCTATATGAACCAGGATGCTCACACAGTCTTTGAAGGTTCTTGGCTCTTCTCTTCACTGCTGCTTAAAGGTCCTGCCAACTTGATAAGTCTGTTGGCTCATGATAGAGTGCCAGCAGTACTCTGTTTCTCCTGAAAGATCAGTTGATTCCCACTGTCTTTTTGCAGGGCATCCACCAAATGTAACAGCAGTCACTCATTGAACAATTTGATTTTTGCAACCCAAAAGTAGGGGCAGAGTTGGGAACCCTGAGTCATTGCCTTTGCCAGGCTGTATTTAGAATGGAAGGGCTCTTCTTGTTTGCCAGAAGGGAGTTTTGAAGCTCACCATCTCTAGTCAGATGGCCACAAGTATCCCATCATCAGCTAGATTTTCACTGTCAACTGACTTGGGGATAGCTGCAGGTGACCATCCTATCTGAAGGTGGGGGCACCTGCTGCTCTTTAGCTGCAGACCTCATGCCCCAGGGAAGGAAAGTTGCGTTGGCATCATGCTAGGGCAGCCCATCATGGGAAGGAGCACACCACAACAAATTGCCAGAGAACACGCTCATTTTCATTGCCTCAGGATCAGTCTGTGCCCCGGTATGGCTTCTGCTTTCTTTTTCATCTTATGAGACTCTTTTTGCTTTATTATGAGAAAGAATCTAGCTGGCAGCAGTTTAATGCATGACAATCCTGTTATTACAGCTGTAAATAATTAACAACTAGAAGAAAAAGCATTTTTAAATTTTTTGTTGACTTTGTTTTCTCTGTTGACTAGCTGGTAGCCACTTTCTTAAGGGATTTCTCACGGAAACTGTGACCTTTCTTCTCTCTATTTCTCTCTCTTTCTTTCTTTCTTTCTCCTTCTGAGATTTGTGTTTCAAAGGCTTTTTGGTGCAATGTTCAATGCCTGTTTGTATTTTTGAATCGTATTTTTCAACCTTTGCTGGAAAAAAAATTGCCTATTCTAATTGGCAGGATTTAGAGTCCTGCAATTTTTTTCAGCTTTTAGCTTTTTCAGTAAGTTAAAGCAACAGAAAAACGTCTCAAAAAATTACAGTGAAGTTCTGAAGAGAGATTAGAAAACATCAGAATCAAGACCCACATTAAGATCAGCAAGCTGAGTGGAGGAGGAGGGCTCTGCTGACCAGCTGCTAACCTCCTGATCTAACACAGGAGGCAGGACTAGACCTCTTCACAGAGTTAAATTGCTCCACTTTTCCACTCTACCACTCTCTCAAACTCTGATAAAAACAAATAAAAATTCATATTTTAAAAAAATCTGTGTCTTTTTTTTTTTTTTCCATGATCCTCTAGAAGTCAAACAATGTTGACATACAAAGGGATGGGGAGCCTGGGGAGCCAATCCTCTGAGCTTCAGGCTACCTGCACATCTGGGAAGTTTGTTCCAGTGCTGAGCAGACAAGCTATCCGTGAAAATAGAAATATTCCAAGGGAAAATAAAGGAGCTCAAAAATATTCCATAGTTCCTGTCGTGTCATGTGTAAAATGCTTTCCCTTGCCAGGGCAGAGGAGTGGAGGGCACAAGGTCTGTATAAGCCACAAATTGGCTGGGGAGTTTGGGAACCAGCTCAAGGACAGGATGGTGATGGTGTGATGAGTGGGTGAGGAGACCTTGGTGTGTGCTACCCTGCAGGGTGTAGCCCATGCCCAGACTTTGCTTTTCCAGTAGAGCTATTTGGCATTTTTCTGCATACAACATGAATCAAGCTTTCTGCTGTTCCAGGGGCAACCAGAAGAGGCCTCAGTCAAGACACTGGTTTATCCAGCCACCAATGTACACCTCTTGTGCCGAATCATGCATTAGAGAGACCCTGGTGGGGAGAAGGACACGGAGGCCCTTAGCCCAAATACCTGTGGCCGTGTCATAAATTGAACGTGTGCCCAGGAAAGGCTGTGAGCAGTTCAAGCCACACTGCTGTGCTGATCAGCTGTTACAGTGTCCTCCACTGTCACTTTGGTCCACCCAAACAGCTCCTAGGCATGATTCGGGATTTACCATGGTCCAGAGACCTTTGCTGCGGGGAGTTTTGGTTGTGGTTACCCTGTGTTGGGAGATGTAATAGCACGTAGCTGTCCATGCCATGTCACTCGCTGTGACGTGTCCAGGAGACTCTCTGGTCTGCTGGCAAGAAAGTTCAAAATGTAGGGGCTTCATTTGGACACTTCACTGCATCTCCTTGTATGCACAAGAAATTATATTTAGCAACTAGTAGAGGATATTTCTCACTGGAAGGTCTGAAATTAAGTAAATGGTTTCCAGTGTAAAAGTGGAAGAAAAATTATCTGCAAGAAATGCTGAAGTTCTTCCTGTTGCAGTAAGTGTGAAACATCCTATGTTCCCCTGTGAATTTTTCTCCATTTTTGGCTACTTTTTAGTTGAAAATATTGATGATTTGCTCAAATCCCACATATTCAGTTGGGACTTTTGAACATCGCTTACCACTGGGAAATAACAGAAGTAAATAGCTCCAGTGACATCATCAGTTGTTTTCCACACCTGAAGAAGGAACAAAATGCCTTCCCCCCTTTGCTGAGCACCAGCTGGATGCTGCACCAGGGACTTGCTGGTGGGACAACATCTCTAAATATTGCAACCTTGAACAAAAAAGTTACCCATTTGATTTTGCTGCGTTCAGCTGAATCCTCCTTCTTGCTCAGAGGTGCCGATGACAGCAGAGGCTTGGGAGTGCTGGGGCTCGCAGCTGCTGTGGCAGATGGAGAGTTACCATAGGTCTTAGCAGGGCAGGCTGCATACTTATGTCTCCCCAAGGAAGGACCTCAGCAAGAGCAGGCAAGGAAAGAGCCCACTACTGTTTTAATCTATAAAAGCTGGAGCCTGAACTTTTCGTCTCTTTCCCCGACACGTCCCCCTCCAAATCCTTCCTCAATCAAAACTGCACAGGGTAGGTGCCGGCCTGAAAAGATCTTCCTGACTCAGAGGACAAAAATAAACAACGATGCGAAAAGCTTCCCTGCATTATTCCTTCTCTATCTGAACCTGGAACAAGGGCCCTGAAGAGGAACAGACTGTAATTGCAGTGTCCACAGGAAAAAAAAACACTAATGAAAACAGGCAGGGTCAGGAGAATTGGTGGAGAAGAGGCACAGCTGAGCAAGTATTTATTACCCTGGCACTTGCTGCTCAGGCTGACAGGTGCCTTAGGAACTCAATAGCTGGGTTTTATTATTAGGTGCTTACACTGCAGCAGTGCTTGGTGGGGGGAACCATTGATATGTGGCTCCTGAGACACCAGGTGTTGGGGAGCAGATAGAAGTGTCCCCATGCCATGCTGTAGTGTCTGGTGGGGTTGGCTCAGCCCCACAGCCCTGTAAAGGAAACGGGTCCCTGGGGTACAGTGGACATCTGCCTTCAAGGGGTGGCTGTTCCAGAAACCTCTTCTGTGAACAGCCGTCTCATGGAGCAGGGTGAGTGCCCCAAAGCCATCCCTGAAGTAGCCTTCATGCATTTGGGTGGTATGATCAGAAATCCTAGCATCAAGATAGGTTTATCTCTGCAGAAGGAATCCTCTTCTCTGCTTCCTTCACCCTGGAGGTGAGTAGGTCCAGTGCTACACAACTGCTGTCCACAGGGCTCTGCCCAGCACCACTGCCGTGCTGGCTGCCTTGTGAGCAAAGAGTGCTTTCTTCTGCAGAGTGCAGTTCCTCCTGACTGAACT
>NW_008586094.1:10259-22006 GCF_000691845.1 Merops nubicus | reverse complement strand
CCCCGTTCACATCCCGGGAATGAGGGATGTGCTAATGGCAGCCAGAGCAGCTGGAGGCCACGGGTCCTTCTGCAGATCCTCAGTGTCCTTCACGGGGATGAAGATGATCTCTTCTCCTCCACCCCTGAGCAGGCAGTACGCGATGGGCTGTGGAGGGGACCGGGTGATGTGCCTGGAGCAGTGGGTGTGGGTGTCAACCACAGCAAAGCTCCTTTACCCCACAGCAGCAGGGAATGCCCCCCTCAGTCTTCTGGTCAGGGGAGGTAGGAGAAGGAGCCTGCTCCAGCCCTGCTCTGACCCCAGGGCAGGACAGGCATCTCTGATGGGGGAACTGTGGAGCTCCTTGGGTCTCATTCCTGGACAACCTTGCAGTGTTCCCCACAAAGCAGGGGTCTACCCTACTTACTGCTGTGGTCCCACCTCCAGGCAGCAGGTACTGCGGGTGGGATTCGGGTGTCCCTCTACACCCCAGCCAGGGGCTACGATGGGTGTTCAGCAGTGGGGTTGTGTGGAAGACAGACACAGGGCACTGGGCTGGGACAGGGGATTCAGCCAGCCTGGGGAGGGCAGGAACCCTGGGCTGACCAAGGCTGTGCCACCCCCTTCCCCACAGACACCTTTCGGGCTAGCAGAGAGAAAACGTCTCTGAAAAACAGCACCAGGTGGTTTTCTTCAGAAAAGGAGATGTGCAGGAGCTAGCTGAGCATTAGGGATTTTATAAAAGCACTTTAGGATCCCTGAAATATAGCAATCTAGGAACTGACAGCAGTGGTTTCAGCAGAGACAGTGCTGTGGCTTATGTCTAAGGACTTTAGTGAGGCAAGGCTGGTAGGAAAAAGCAATCTATTTTATTAGACAGATAGCACAGCTGGGGAAAAGAAACCAAGCTTTTGGGCCTACAAACTCTTCAGCAGCTGTGGTGCCATAAACTTCAGGCTTAGGTCTGGGAAGGAATGGTCTGGGCTAGTGTCATTAATGAGGCAATCAGCAAGCAAAGGCTCCAAGCTCCTATGCAGAGTGGCCAGTTGCTTATAAGATGAAAGGGACTTCTTGTGCTTTTGTGAAGAAGGAGGCAGAATAAGAGACAATATAGTATTGCTGAGTTTATTCAGAGGAAGAAAGAAAATCATGCAGGCATCTGGATTTAAAAAAAATAAATATAAAAATACATGTAACAAAGACAGAAACCTTCTCTAAAGTCAATGCACAATCCTTTCAGCATGTGCAGGTTTTACACTTGCTCAAGAATCCTGGGAACAGTAAGTCTCCTGTCTGACCCCGGCTCAGCTATACACCAGCCCAGATCTGTGCTGGAAATGACCATAACTCATCGGTCCATCTTTCATCACTTGAGGGAAGCTGGTTAAGCTCCTCTTAAAATTTCTTTTCTTTTCTATTGTGAATCTTTAAATATCTCTGCGAGACTATCCTCCCCAGTCTGACTGTAAAGCTAGCCTTTGCATTCATACTGCCTTATTACATCCAACTTAAATTATGAGGGAGTCAGGACTGATAAGGAGGATTTATTATGCTTGAATGACCACCTATAGCAACTCATTGCTGAGCTCTCTCTCCTCTGGAGAACAGCTGCTGCCAGCATACACTCATTTTCAGTTGTGAACCCTCTAATCAACTAGGATCAGGGGACCTCACTCGCATCCTTATTGGGAGGAGAGGATTTGGTTCACTTGACTGTGGTTATGAAGGGAAGCAGCCCCAAGCAAATGTGGGGGTTGTGGTGTGGAGGAGATGGGATGGTTGGCAAGTGGCCCTGGAGTATGGGTTTCTAAGCTGGAGGTTGATGTGATGATCTGGGTAAGCAGCAGAGATGTACAGAGTCCTTTACTTTGGGGTAGGGATGCTCCAGGTGCTGGGGAAAGGAGCCCTTGGATGCATCATGCAGTAGCTGTGGGGAGCTCAAGGTGGCAAGAAGCTGCATCTCACCCAGGGCAGCAGCTTCTCTCCTTCTTTGGGTTTCCATGTAGGTGGCACAATGTATATCAGGTTCCTGGGAGTGTGCTGGGAGTCGGAACCCCCACTGGGACCACTAGTGTCTGTGTGCTGGGATGTGCAGGCAACTGTGCCACCTCCCAGGGCAGAAATCAAGTCCAACTTGTAAAAGGGCAAGGCTGGCCTGCTTCTTTAACTCTGCAGGGGTACTGGGAGAAGATCAGTCTTTTTAGCATGTTTTTTTTAAGAATTGTTGCTGAGGGCTCATGTGACATTTCCCTTTCTTTGCTAAGTTTAGAGTGTAATGGTTATGCTGCCTGTTTGGGCTTTTTGAAGTCCTGTTGTCTGGGGATCTCATTTGTGTAATTTTGTTGGGTCCTGGCTAATAATGATGTCAGGTAAAAACAATTCATTCTGCTGGACAGAGAATGGGCTTTGTTGTCATGGTAACCTTTGATTCAGAGACGAGGGAACAAGACAGGTAAGTGCCTGAAATTGCTGTATTTCAGCATGGTTTTAAAGGCCCCAGCAGTCTGAGGCCCATTTTCCATAAATGAAATTTCAAGTCTTGTTGAGGTACTTTGTAAACAAAATCCCTTTATTGCCTGAAGAAAATGGAGTGGAATTTAGTTAAAGAAAATACTTCTGGAAACACTAAGGTTTCATGAAGCACTCTAAAAAAATAACAGGAGCTAAACACAATCAGGATGTGCTAATGCTGCTTTGTTCACTGAAACTGACCCCTGGAGGGAAAAAAAATTCCTTCCCTTATTGGGAGATCTGATTATTAAAGCTTGTGGCTTCTCCGAAAACCAAACTGGGATGGTGTTAGCCCCTCTGGATACGAGTTAGTCTGCTCTGAGGCTGTAGGGAGACATTTCCAGATGGAAAGCCCTGGGCTTCTAAGAGAGAGTCCAAGTTTGGATATCCTGTGTAAAATCAGCGAAAGCTGTGTAGTGCTGACTTCCTTTTGAAGTGAATTATCTTGAATCCAAAGAAATGCCACAGGTCAGATTTTGGTATCTGGATCCAGCCAATGCTTTGGTCCAAGGTCTTTAATTCTGTAGCCCCCTAAATATTCTTCGAGGGGACATCCAAGGATCTGTGAGTGAAGTTGGTTGGCTAGACCATGGTGTGAAAGGAGAACCTAGTGTGCTGCTGTTGCTAGGATCTGAATTTTAGTGTTTATCCAAACTCTCTTCAGCATAACTTATACACCCCTGAAATGTGTCTTTTCCTTGGCCTGGAACAGGGTGGCCATTTGGGGGAACTTTCCTCCAAAACTAAAAGGATCCCTTGGCACTTCAGCTCTTGCATAGAAAATGTTGTTTTCTTCGAGGCACATAGGGAAGGAAGGTGTTCCAGCTCAGCTTCAGCTGGTGGTGTGGGGAGGAAGGAGAATAATGACAAGGAACCCAGGTGGGCCTGTAGAAATGAGCTGCCCGGATGCCAGCTTGTAGAGCCCCTGCTGAGCTGCAGGAAGCAGAGTGGTCATGTGGAGACTGTTTAGGACATGGCTCAGGCAAAGGGGGTCTCTGGAGCACAGGCTGGAGAGAACTGCAGCGGGTGCAGGGGCTGTGACAGAGCTGGAACTCTCGTGCCTGTCCAGGTCCTGCTCCAGCTCCCCTGAACTGCACCAGTGCTGGCGGAGCGAGAGCAGGCTCCTGCAGCAGGATGGAGAGTGGGGGTGAGGAGGGAGCTCTGGGAAGAGGTAATCCCAGGGGGGAGCAGCAAATTGGGTCTGTGCTTTTTGGGCTCGCAAGGAGCCTATCCCTGGTGTGTATGGGAAATGCCTGAAATAGAAATATTTTGGGAAAAGCAAAACAGAAGTGGTTCTGAAGGAGTCCAACACTTCTCCATGTGATTTGCACTACCCTTCAGAGTGTTTGTTGCTTTTTTTGGTGGTGGAAGCTATTCAGGGAATTTGACCTGGATTTTTACATCACTTTGAATGCCTAGAAATTGCATTTATTTAAAGCAAATAAGTCATTTGCTGAAAAGAACTATTGCCCATGATATGTGCAGGAGAAAAGGCAGGTGTTAAAATTAACCCAACATTGGTGCAAGTGTTTGCTGGGCTCATAGCCTGCAGGTATGGAAGAGTTGCTTTACTGGGAGAGCCCAAAACCTTGTCCAAACAGCCTCCGATTTCTGATAGCAAAGAGCAGATGCTTCCTATAATCTTAGGGCCTCTTTCACTCTCATGCATCTCCAAGAGCTTCACCAGGGTACTCACCCAGCCTGCAGCAATCTGTGGCTCAGGGACTTGCTTGTAAAATCCCCATTCTTATGTTAAGGAGGCTGATGGGTGACCTCATTGTTCTCTACAGCTTCTTGAGGAGGGGAGGTAGAAAGGGAGGTGCTGATCTCCCTGGTACCCAGTGATAGGATGTGTGCAAATGGTTCAAAGATGTGCCATGAGAGGTTTAGTATGGACATTAGGAAGCACTTCTTTATCAAGGGGGTGGTCAAACACTGGAACTGGCTTCCTAGAGAAGTAGTTAATGCCCCGTGCCTGTCAGTGTTTAAAAGGCATTTTGACAATGCCCTTGATAATGTTTTAACTTGGTCAGCCCTGAACTTGTCAGGTAGTTGGACCAGTTGATCTTTGTAGGTCCTTTCCAACTTCAAATACTCTATTCCAATTACTTGTATTGTTGTTGTTCTATGAGTTGGTCCAGCTGCTCCTTGAACTCTTATCAACTGTGTCCACAACTTCCTGCAGAAAGGAGTTTCCTGTTTAATCATGATATCAAAAATAATTTTGTTTAGCTTTGGGGACTATGATTTTCCCCTTCCATTTGATGTCTCCTTGTGTGTTTGCATTAGAAGAGAAGGTGAACCTTTGGTATCTGTCCATCCTCTGTCTGCCTCACGGAATTATATACTTGAACTTTATGCACTGTACCCCATCTTAAGCATCTTAGTCATGGCTCTGGGAGCTGAGGGAGCCAAGGGGTCTGCATAGCCGGGGACAGCTGGGACTCCTCTGCGTAACCCTGCGTAGGCTGGGACAAGCTGTGCTGACCATAGCAGACAAAGCCACAGTGTGTTTGCTTATGCCTCCAAGTTCAGAAGCTCCTGAGCAAGAGCTGAGTGCTGGGGAGCTTCATTATGATGTATGTATGGCCAGTGCCCAAAGAGGCAGGTTAACATGATACCAGTCCAGTGCTATCCAGCTGTGTGCCTGCGACTCAGTACCTGACTCAGGGTATTTTGGGGTGCCTTTGGTGATGTTTCCTCCAAGAAGTGCCACCAAGTTCCTGCACCTATGTGCAAGAATCTCCCCATAGCCAGTGGGGCATGTGGTGCTGTTGCAGCAGCACACCAGAGGATGGTTTCTAGGACAGCATTTCAAGAAGTGGATTCATGTCAGCCTTGGAAATGCCAGAACATGCTAGGACTTCTCATGTAACGTGCTAGCTTGCTACCCTTGCTCCAGTGCTTTCCCACTGCCTGAAAGGGCTTCAGCTCTCTAATAGTTTTGCCCAGGTTTTGATCTGATCTGTTTTAGCAGAGGACTTTAGAGCCCTAATGGCTCAATGGTTGGACTTGATGATCTTGGAGGTCCCTTCCAACCTAAAGGATTCTATGATTCTATGATATTCACACTCGTCATGCAAAGTGGCTTCCCAGTCAAAATTTCAGTGTCAGGTGTTGGCTGTAGCCCTTATCTCTGGAAAGTGGTCTTGGTCTTGTAGGATGCAGTCACAACCTGTTATACTCAAGGGCTCCTGGCCTCCTGGAAGGAGCTACAGAAGAGCAGAGCCTGGTTTGTGAAACATTGTGTTTTAAAGGAGCCAGCTGAATGAGTATTGTCACATTGCAGCTCCTTCCTGTTTCCAGCATGTCAGGTAAATGAGGTTTATGTAAATGGGGGACAGACAGCTATCTGGGGGCAGTGGTGCTGCATGGAGATGCTGTCTCCAAGCATCCCTCTGCAGAGCTGGTAGTGGCCCTCTGCCCTGACTCCAGCTTCCCTGCTATTCTGGCTCAGGCTGCTAACGATGCTGTGACAGTTCTGACAGGGCACCTCTGTCCCCACTGGCACCTCCTGGCTCTTCTGACCCTCTCTTTGCCCTTGCTCTGCTCAGCAAGGGCACTTCAAGCTCAGGCTGAAGGGCTTCTGTGCTTTTGCTCCCAACTGCCAGTCATGCCCAACAATAGCAGAGAGTTTTCATGATGTAGATGAATATTTCTTGAGAGCACAGAGTTCTCTTTATTAGTGACCAGGACAGCTGTTCAGAGACAAAACAAATTTAGAGCTTAATCCCTGGCTCCTGCTGTGTTGCAAGCACTCTCTAAAACCTTTGTGGACACCAAGGCCATTTTGGAGTTTCAAAGTTAAACACCACCTCTCTATCCCTCCATGTAAGGAGGACTGGAGAATCAAAGCCTCAGTTGTGAATATATTCTGGTTCTTAGGTGTCTCCCTGCCTTGAACATGTTTGTGTGGCATGACACCACATCTTCCTAGTTTAGTTCCTGTGCTCAGGGCTAGAGCTCATAAGTTCAGTACAACCACAATCCCCCTGATGCATGGATATGTTGCAAACAAAGCACAGTGAATTTTAGTGTAAATAAATATTCATTTGTTTTTTTAAACTTTTCATTTATTTGCCATCTCTGATTCTTTTGATTAAACAATCATCCCATCAGCCAGTCAAAGACAGGGAAGGACTAGCTAAGGGCTCTGCGGGCTGACCCTGCAGCACAGAGATCACCTTGCAGACAGATGAACCCCACAGTTAATCTGTGCCTGACAGGCTGAAAATGGCTCATCAAAAGTACTGGGCAAAGAGTCAAAAATTTGCCAGGGTGAATTCAACTGATGCAGTCAGACTCCAGTGTAGAGTTAATGTCCCCTTTAGAAGCAGGGGTTCAAATCAGCAAAGCTCTTGCTTTGATTCACTTTCCTGGCCACACCTAAACTTCTGGAAATGTCTCCGAATGAAGTAATATGACACTTGGGAAGAGAGTGGAAAAACACAGAAGGTAACCAGTAATGTAATCTGTGAGGCAAAAAAATCACTGGACAAAAGAGTTTGCTTTGCCAGCAGTTAAAATATTCAGCCAGCCACAATTCTGTGTTCCTTTCTGATGCTTTGCACCCCTGTCCCATGCATTTGTGGTTATTATCTTGCCAGGACCAGACTGGTGTGGACAAACAAAACAAAACAAAAAAAAAAAGTAGCTTTGACTTTCCTTGTGTGCACAGTCAATGGGAAGGAGTCATCTGTCCCTCCGTGTCTGATTTTTCATTGTCCTCACTGTGCTTTATTCTCTCTGCACTGTGGCATGGAACAAAGACTTGAATTATGGCAGAAGATAAAGTCTTTGCAAAACTATTAGAACAATTAGGCACTGAGGCATGATGCAGGGGGAGAGCAAAGGGGTTATCACTTTGAGAGCTTGAGTCCTCTGGGTTTTAGGAAGATTTGGGCTAGCTGTGAAGCTGGTCCTGCACAGAGGGGAGGGAGGAGAGAGATGCAGAGAAAAGCCCAGGGTGGTAGCAGCTGCTGCCATCAGCTGCCATGTGACTGGCTCCCTAGATAAGGTAGCCTGACAGCAGTCAGTCTTTTTTGTCTCTTGTTTCTCCATCCAGAGGTGGCCTGAGAAGCAATTCCCAGCCCTGCCAAGGGACAGGGGGGAGCAAGAGCCTGGGGAAGCAAGGATGAAACAGGACAATGGCAAATCATGAGAGATGACTTGCTGAAACGTGGAGGAAACATTTTCTTCCTGGAAAGGGAGGAACCATGGGTATAACTTGTCCCTTTCCTTAGCGTCTCCTCTGGGCAGCCGTTGTGAGATGGGACAAGGTGGACAGTGAGGATGTGGCTTCACCTACTGTGGCCTCTTCTAAAATGTATTACTGTGCAGATCTCCTTCCACATGTACTTGGGAAGAAAATTTTTAACAAAGACATTGGTCAATGATAGCAGTGTGGTGTTCCTCTGTGCTAAGGGCATGTGCTAAATATGAGGATTATTTCTTCATTACACAGCTGGGGAGCTGAGCATCAAGAAATCCCCTGCAGGCTCCAAGCAAGGCAGATTCAGAGCTGTAAACAGCCCTAGACTATGATATTTTACAATGAGTGATGCTTCTTCACGTGATGGGAGGAGGGTCTGGCAATCTCTAGCACTGACATGGCAAGCAATAGCAGTGTGGATGTGGGAGCAGAAACAAAGACCCACAGAGTCAAATTGCTTCTGGAAAAAAAAAAGAATACTTTTTTTTTGAGCACTGCCATTAATTTAATGCTCATCAGGTGCGATGGGAGGTTGGGCAAAGGTTTCCCTTCTGTGCTGATGTCCCCAAGCACTCCCTTTCTCCTTTCATCCAGGCTTGGAGGCAAGCTTTTACTCCCCCAAAATCAGTCTTTGTGGCAATGGAAAATGAGATCACAACTCTCTTGCTGGTGATGTGAAACAATGGTGATATAAAAAATGGTAACCTCTTTAGGAAAGAAAGTCCTGGTCTTGCTTGGCAGGTGTTACATATTTTTCCTATCAGGGGGAGCAAGAAACTGCAACTGGAATCTCTAGTTGGCTTCCCAAGGTGCTACTGTGACGTTTTAATGATCTAATTCCCCTCAAAGGTGGCATTTTCACTTGTTCCCCTGACCTATCGCTATACATCCACTATGAAACAAGCTGCCTGCTACCAGCCCTGACATCTCAGGCTCAGAGAAAAAAGGCAAAAAAAAACCAAACAAAAAAAAGGCTGTGATATTATCATGATGAATGGACTCTTCACCCTGTTAATGCTTAGGAGAATGTAGCTGGCCACCTTCCCTGCATGCTCTAGGACCACAAGCTCTTCAGGAGCATGTCAGAATAATGTCAGTCACCTTTGCAGCTACCACCAGTGGAAGCTGTGACTTGGGGTACACCTGTGTGACATTTCCTGGCTTATTTACACTTTCCTTCTGCACAGCCCAAGGTGATGCTCATGCTGGTAAGACCCTTTTTCACTCTGTAGTGCGGCTCTGCCCTGTTTGGAGGAGTCCCATCTGGCTGAAGTTTGTGATAGTCATTGTTTGGATGGTGCATCCCTTTCTTTTCTAAAGAGGTTACCATTTTTTTGTATGTAATCCACATAAAATCCATCCATGTCTAGGATGACCTGCAGAGGATGCGGCTTGTAAAATGCCCAGCTCCATAGCCAGGCTTTGGTTTCCATTCTCTGGAGATAAACCAGTGTAAAATGTGTGCATTGAATAACACAACTACAGAAAAAAAAGTTTATGCAAAGCACTGATGTGGGAGAAATTTCATACCCCAAAAAGTCCTTTTGTCAAAAATAGAAGCATTTTCTGTAAGAAAAAAAACACACCAAGTTTCTTGCAGTCTTACTGTCGTGCTTGTGCTATTCCCAGCTGCCATGGAGACCCTCTTCTCTCCCAGAGGGAGAGACACTGTGAGGGTCCTTTTCTGAGGGGGACAGAAAGCAGAAGCAGCCCTCTCAGGAGTGGCTGGGCTGGGGACACTGGCTGCCACCCACCAGCACTGCTGGCCCTCCAGCAAAGCCCATTGAGGGGTGAACTCTTTAGCTGAGGGGTTTTGTGGGGACGTGCTGGTCAGGGAGCATGAATGAGTGCTGCCAAGCAAGTCAGTCTGGTGGGAAACACAAGCCTGGAGAGAGGTGAGATGCTGACACGACCCGTGAGGGAGCAGAGATGGGAAGGCTGGCAGGGACACAGTGTGTGGGGAAACTTCTGCCTCGAGACTTGGTCAAGCAAAAGCAGCCTGGTGCATGTGCTGCTACACCTGCAGGTAAACACTGGTGGCCAACACCAATATTTTGTTTTCTTCCTCTGGGAAGGAAACAGGGATACAGCAAAACCCCAAATAAGCAAGACGCTAGTGCTCCTTCTCCAAAGGGGCAGGGCAGCTACAGGGACATGGAAAATCCAGGCATAGAAACCAGGCCATGGAAATCAATGCAAATTACTTTATCACGGAGTTTCAAGCTCATTTGCTCTGTAGGAAGCACGGCTGTCAGCAGGGACAGGCAGTGAGAGGGGTGGGATCTCACAGCTTGCCAGATGAAATGGAGAATGTTGGCAGATCTTTTCCTAGCTGCAGAGGGCCCTTAGTGAGAAGCCCTTAGCGTCACTCTGATGGACCAGGGGGGGTAATGCCGAGCTCCAGCCCACGCCCTGCACTTGTGTTCGTGCAGGGGGCAGCACAGTGAGCAGCACTGGCACCGTGCCTGCATGGCCATGGGGCCAGGGAGCGAGGGATGCCAGACAGGACTGGGGACAGGGCAGGAGGGCCCTGACAAGCACATCTTCCCCGGGGCACAGGCAGCTTTGGGGCACCAGGACCCTGCAGACACCTGGTGAAGCAGCAGAGCCCCTCCAGAAGCAGCAGCGTGGTCAGGGTCACCATGCCCACAGTGGGCTCTGTGCCCTGCGGACTGCCCCCGCTGGGTCACTCAGCATTCCTCGGTGGTTTTAAAAGGAAATCCCCTTGGGGCAGGAGCTCTGGTTCCAGTCAGAGCTGCACGTGATGGGATGTGTGCCTCTGCTCCAGTTTCTGCGAACCGCTGTTGCTGTAGGATAATTATTGTCAGTAATTAATCATCACCACTCACAGGGAGGCTTTTCCTTGCTGGCCAGGAGTCGCACAGAGCATTAACAGCTTTTTTCCCCTGCAGACACGGCTCCATGGACTCCTCTGGCCCTGGCAGCTGCCTCACAGCCTGGCAAGCCCTGGGAAGGTGGTTGGGGGGAGTCTGAGTTGTCCTGCCTGGAGACTTTATTTAAAAAAATATAAGTTAAACACACCTAGCTAAAATCTCAGTTGAAGCTTTGCACAGGGTCTCCCAGATTACGTCTTTTTGACTTTTTCCTTCTTTTAGTAAGTTTCTGATGCAGTGATGCAGCAAGACTAGATCTGTTGAAATGTCCAGTGGTAACACATCTGTTTTCAAATATATAGCTGAAAAAAATATTAAAACTGTAGTCATTGTTTTTGCTGTACTTAAAAAAATAAAAAGAAGGAGAGACCCCATGAGACCTTCTGGCCTCTGGGTCCTGCAGACATGGGCAGGAGTCAGTTCTAGTATTGGACTGTCCAAAGCATTTTTTTTTTTTTTTCCTTCTCTTTCAGATGACAGTCATCAGATCCTAAAACGGGTCAGGCATATGGAATCATGGCATGAGCAACTTCAGCTGGCTCAAGTTCAAGTTTATAAGGAACTCAGTGGCTTTTTTATCTTTTTTTTTCCACTCAAACCAAATCCCAAACAGAAATTATGGGAACGAGGAGCTTCCTGGCGCCTGCATCTGCTCAGCAAAATTGACTTTTCCGCCAGCGCTGCCGCTCGTAGCACAAACCTGGCAGCTGAGCACCGGACCCAGTTGGAGCCCTGCTTTTTGATTCAACAGAAGTTCAGCCAACTTGGAGCATTTCAGACTCAGCGAATTATTTTCTGACAAAACTGTTGGTTTATTGGGAGATTTCCGGCTGGCTCTAATTGGGACAGCTGTTAAGGCGGCAGTTTTCACAGGGACTAAAAGTCGCTTTCAGATGAGTACAGCTTTTAAACGGCTGCTGCTTTGATAGCTGCTCGGTGCCTTTTTTGTCTGATCATTGAGCTTAGTATCTCCCTGCAAGCTTAAAAAAAAAAAAATCCACTTTGCCTGTCTCATCTTTCTCCTCTCTTCATCAAATATTATCTTGTGCCCTCCTCCAAGAAGACTCTGTCAGTTCAAATTTGACCCTAAATTTAAGCTTTACAAAAATTAAGGTGCATTTCAGATTAAGAGATAAATTCTCTTCTTCCAA
>NW_008586094.1:1181-10228 GCF_000691845.1 Merops nubicus | reverse complement strand
GTTGGTGTAAGAATGTTCTCTCCTCCCCCCCCCCCCCCCCACAAGCTTCCCAGGGTTCACCAACACTGTCGAAAAGTCAAGGCAGACATTTGCTTTGTTGCTTTAACATGGGAGATCCTGCCAAGAAAATTAACAGAGCCTACCTCCACAAAGGGAACAAATTAATCTAATTGTGATGGTGGCACTAAGAGACATGCAGTTTGATAACTTTCTGTAATGACTTGGGTTTTATTTTGTTTTTCCCTTCTATTCCCACACATATTTTTGCCAACAAAGCAAGGAAGTTGAACAAAGATTATGAAGGTTTTGAAATAGCTCATACAGTCCCAGAGTCTACGGGCTGGAAATTTTATATCCTTAGGGAACTGGAAGCTATAAGGGCTTGACAAAAGGCCTTGATAAAAAAATATTATGAGTCTTACTCTGATCTGCTGGGAATTCTAAGCAAACGCATCTTGATCCCCATGTGAATATGGCGAGACCTGGAACTCCAGAAGCCCCTGACATGCCCCAGCTTTGTATTTCTTGCAGGAAGGACAAGAGCAGAGATGCGACAATAGCCTGGAGTGGTGGCAGCTTTTGTGTCCCCCCAGTTTTCCTTGGGGACACGCTGCCGCTGGGCTTCCCACAGGAGTAGGGCCAGGCTGCCCCCTCCCCTGCTCTGCCATCACTGCTTAGGGGTCTGAACCTCTGCTGGGGTTTTACCACCAGCAGTCGCTATTTCTCACACAAAGCTGGCCCCATTCCAGACACCTGATCGCTGCTGGGCTGCTTGAACAAAACCGGCCGAGTGTTGCTTGGACAGCCCCTTCCTGCAGACTCTGGCAGTGAGCGCACACAGGGCTGGAGCTGCCACGCTCCAGGGAATTCAGAGTGTAGATATGGAAACTGCTCCGGAGTAGAGTGAGGAATGGATTAAATTTGGTTCAGATTGAATCAAACCATCTTTTTATTTTTTCTTCTTGTTATTATGACTTTCCAGTGAAACAGGAAAAATGAAAAAAATTCATCTTGTCATTTCAGTGTGTTGTTCAAACCAAAACAGTGGTTGTTTTCTTACCCTTTTTATTTAAAGAAAGTTGAGTTTTATGTGAACAATGGTGTGCTGGAGTGGAAAAATTTCAAGTATTTAATTTAGAAAATGGATCAATGAAACATTTTGGCATTCTTAAGCAAAACATTTTATTTCAAAACAGGTTGAAAAAAAATGTTTTGATTGCAGCTGTGTTTTCTTGGATTGTGATTTTGCTTTTCTTCTTACGTAAACTAATTGCCAAACTATACCTGAATTGGTGGGTTGTTTAGATGCCTCAAGACTCTGTTGTGCACCAAATTTGCAGTTCATTTAAAATGAAAAATCTTTGAATGCCAGTACAGGGAGCTAATGCAGACCCCTGACTTTGGAGTCCTGATGTGTAGTTTTCTGCAGCTTGTACTGGGAACCTCTACCTGGCAGCAGTGCAGCCCAGAATTCCCCTGTAGGCAATGCCCCGTGGAGTGCAGTTTTGCTCATGCTCATAAATATGCTTCTGGAGAAGCAGGTAGTGTCAGCACTGCCCCTCTGGGCTCTGTGCTAGTGCCTCTGCAGCTGCACAGCCCATTCTCACAGGAAGAGTCCCCGCAGCCTCCCTGCGGTCCCTGGTTCCCCCTGGGCAGGGTGGGGCCCCTTCTGCACCACTCTGGAACCTACAGAACACGTATAGTGTCTTGGACCCAGCTGTCGACCACGGTCCCACCCCTGGGTGGCAGAGGGAAGGAGTTTAAATAAAGAGGAGAGAAGTTAATATTTACAGCCAGAGGATGCTCCTTCATCAGATTAGACCAGTTTTAAGTAGGTCAGGCAGGAGACCCAAGATATCCGAGTACCCTTCAAAGGCGTCCGTCCACCACTTATTATTCCAGGCATTTCCCTCTGGCTCTGCCTTCCTTTCACAGCCCTTTGTGGCTTCTGGGCTGCGCTGGCTCGTGCCTTGCTGCCCAACACTCGCTCCTTTCATTGCCTTTCCTGGCCCTCACCCCCCGGCTCTGGCACACCAGTGGCCTCAGCCGTGTCACCAAGCCAAGGGGTGCTCAGGGCCACCGTTCTGGGGAGCAGCCCAGCAGCTGGAGGCGTGGGGGTGGGGGGCTGCACGCGCCACACCATGTCCTCCCACGCCTGAACACAAAGGGGCTTAGCAATGTAGACATCCAAAATGCAAAAGATTTCCCCAAACTTCCCCAATTAATCCTTTTAGTCTGAGAGATTGCCTGCCCTGATCAGCCTGAGATGGGCTGTCTGCCCTCCCCAGCAGCACTGGCACCCAGGCACCCTTTCCAGCCAGTTTCCCCTGTAGTCCGTCCTAATAATAAAGGCTCTGGACACATTCAGGACCCTTCTTGTGCATTCCCAGGCTGCCTCACAGTGAAATGCTCGGTGAGGAGGAGAACAGCTTACGGGGTCTTGTCACATGGCTCTGAAATGCAGCACTGTCACCTTCATTACCCAGAAAGGCTGAAATCCCCTCTCCCTCGGCATGGGCAGGGCTGACAGTGGTGAGGGGACTGGGATGGAGCAGACCCCGGGGCCGATCCTCCAGCAGAGCGTTTCAGTGTGCATTAAGTCTTTCCTGCCCGGCTGACTGGGGTTATCTGAGTCCTCCCAGCACAGGCTCTGCAGGGTCTCGCAGGGCTCTGGCACCTGGGAGGAGTGGGGCTTTGCTGCCTGTGGGAAGGAGCCTGCAGGCAGCCTGGCCAGCTCAGCAGTGGCTCATGCCAGCCCTGAAGACAAGTGCACTGGCCTCCAAGCAGGTCCAGTGCAGGCTGTGCTGGGGCCAAGGATGCTCTGGACTCTTCTGTTGGCCATGCTGGCATGTTCCCACACCAAAATCACCAGCAGGTAGTACCCTCTTGTTTTTATTGAGCCATTTTCTTCACTCACTCTCAGCCTATTCCATTTTTCAACTCTCAATGGATTTTTTTTTTTTTTTAACTCTAAGCCTCCTTAAAGCTGATCACAAGGGAATGCTGAGTGCTTGTTTTTTAATATTCTGACAGGTGCTAGTTTGCTATTTGCTTGTGATGATTCAGGACATTTGCATCTCTTTGTCCTTAATTAAAAAGCACTTCACCCTTGCTGCAGGGGTATGGCAGATTTCTCTTGATCTATTCATTTTGGGGGACTTCTAATCAACATATCCACTCTACCCGTGCGGGTGCATTTCTGGCAGGGGGGTGAAGCTTAGCACAGCGTGGAGAGCTGTGTGGGTGTAATTATGGCTTGCCTTTTTTTTTTTTCTTTTTGGTGAATTTGACCGTTGTTGAAAGGCATTTTCCAACAGCCTCCTAGAAGGCATGAGCCCCGTCCACCAAACACATGGGCAATGAGAGAGGTGAAATTTGCTGCAAAGCCTGAAGCTGGCCAAGATGCATGGGGAGTTGGTGCTTTGCCTCCCTGCTACAGGCTCTAGCCAAAAGCCTGCAGGCAGACTGCTCCTGCTGTGCAGGACCCCTGTGAGATCCCACCCTGCTTGCACAGACACATTCTAGTTCAGCTCGTCTACATCTCTGCACTGCAGACCCTCCAGGGCTGGGCACAGCCCTCTGTTGTGCCTGGGACAACGCTGTGCCACACTGGGGTCCATCTGGAGCACACCAGGGATGAATGGAGGTCTCTTACACACACACACACACACACACTTTTTGCAAGGTGAGTGGGCCCCACCTTTCATAGCAGGGCCTTATTTAATGTCAAGACGTGTTGCCTTGGGCTGTCAGGGAGGCTCTAAGTACCTGTGAGCTGAGGAAAGGATCCAGCAGCAGCTCAGACGGCAGTGATGAGCACATAGTAGCTTCCACTGCAGGAACCCCCCAGTCCTCGGGGGGAATACAAGAAGATGGGAGATCCCACCATGCATGTGCCTTGTGAGAGGGTGCTGGCACCAGCCTGTCTATAGAAAGGCTGCAAGGCAATGGGATGTGAGATGGGTGAGGCAGCCCCAGGGAGGGTGATGGGAGCAAGATGCTACACTGCCCTGGCTCCTTGACCTGAGAGCCTGGGATGATGGGCAGCACACCTGCCTGGACATAGGAAAAGGCCATCTGCCCAAGGCAATGCCTTCCATCCCCTAGAACAGGTCGTTTCCTTGCAGCTCTTTCCACCTGGCTGGATCCCACTTGCAGGTGGGGCAGTGGGAAGGGAGTTTACACCTGCCCTGAGGGTCTCACCCAGGGAAAAGCATCCAGCCCCCCATGTGCTGCTGCTGTGGCTGGTCTCCAGCCCAGTGGGGAAATGGGAAGTGGGCTTTGCCTTGGGGACCTGCGCCTGCCTGTGAGCAGGGACTCCAGAGAGGGGGTCCCAGGGGAGAACATCAAACCCTGGGTGCTGAGGTCCCATAACTGCTCTCTGATAGTCCAGCCTTAACTCTTCCGTCTCCTCACACAAAATACCAGACTAAAAAACAACTCCAGCAAGGCTCCTAGTGCTGTTCTCAGTGTTTATCTGTTCCATTTTTCCAGGCTGGTGTGTACAGACTCGTGGGAACCTTTGAAGATTATTTGTCTTCAGTTTTCTGAAGAGACTTCAGCTTCCTCTGGAAGCTTTTTATTTTACCCCCTTTCAACGCGTCAGCCTGATTTCTCTGAGACTTAACAGCAGCAAACAAGATGAAGATTGGAGCTTAGTGAGCATTAGGAGAAGATCTCTCACTCCTGCCGTGCTGGCAGTTGCCAGACCCTGGTGCCCCCAGCCCTGTTTTGGCTCTTCTCGTGTCGCTCCCTGCGCCTCAGCCTGCGCCGCCCTCAGCGCTGCTGGGGGCTGGGCGGGGTGGGGGACAGAGGTGAGGGGGTGCTGGGTGCTGGGGTCTCGGCTGGACAGGGTCCGGATTTCCACCCGATGAGGTGTGATAGACCGCTCGGTTGGGAAGTGAGCCTGTGGAAGCAGGAGTGGAAGGCCCTGAGTGGCAGCCGCGGCAGCACGGCCCAGGCCCGGCTGTGACGTGGGGCTGAGCTGGGTCAGCCTGTCAGGGCACCTGGAGCTGAGGGAGAGAGCCATGCTGGCATCTCTCCAGGTACTCCTGCGGGCACTGACAGAGGAGCATCACGAATTCTCACAAGGGCATGGAGCTGGAAAGGGTGCAAATGGCAGTGCCAGCAGCAGAAAGCAGCTGGCTGCTGGATGGAGTCTGGACTGGGAGAGGAGCCCCGCTCTGCCATGGACTCAAGGGGAACCGTAGGGGCATGACCATGGGGGGGCTCTCAGGGCTGCCATGGGGGCCAGCTGGCCTGCTGTGTCCCACTTGGGCTGAGAGGAGATGGAAGGAGAGGCACTCTTATTGCTCACTCCTATCCGGGAGTGGACAATAGCAGCACAGAGGATGCTCTCTTCCCTCTGAACAACTGATGCTTTCAGCCAGGGGTGGAAGCGTTGCTGCTGAGCTGCTCCAGGTGAGGAGCAGGAGCTGCCCCTGCCCTGAGCAGGCATGTGCTAAGGAGCCCACAGGCCAGATGGGCAAAGAGCATAGAGATGTGCCAAGCCCATTGTCAGCTGCTCACCTCAACAGTGAGGTCTTGCTAGTGCAGCCCTGCTGGGGTGGCACCATGGACCACAGAGCCACGGTTCCAAACACTGCCCTTCTAAAACACAGCAAAAAACAGCCCCTCCAAAATATATTCCTTAAGTTCAGGGACTTGAGTGAGAAGGGCATTTCCCTCTTGCTGGGGAACACACCAGAGCTTCACATGGAAAGAAGATAAAGAGGCCCTGAAAATACCTAATGGCTCCCAAGAAGTAAAGAGGTGTGAGAGTATGGGCTCACCCCAGGCATCTGTCCTTGGGCTTCAGAGTGAGTCCCATAACAGATAGCAAAGCAACACAACTCCTGTGACCCCAGCTTGGCTGCTGTGTGCCACAGGAGGGACTGCATTCTGCCTTGGCTCTGGAAGGAAAGCTGCTTTCACTGGTTTCTCCCCTTGCCAATCACCCTGTGTTAACCTTAGGGTGATGAAATGTCTAACTGTCAAGCAAACCACAGAGCCAGGGCAAGAGGGAAAGCAGAGTGCAGGACCCAAACCAGCCGCTAGAAACAGTTGTAATTGCAGCAGCTAAACTCAGTCACAGATGAACAGTTAACATTATTTACTGGTGTATAAACATTCCCAAGCCAACATACAGAGACATCACTGAAATCCCTGCATCTCTGGACAGAAATGCTTAAGGGTATTGACAATAAAAGGCAGCCATGCCTCCCTCTCTCCCTCTCTTAAATCCTGTCAGGGAGGCCAGTGCATGATGCTGTGTCTTCAGACCTGCAGTACAGAAAGCATCAGGCACGGCCTGGTCCATCCATTGGGTTTTTCATGTGAGCACCATCTTCTGCACGTGTAGGCTCTGCTCTGAATCCCAACATGTCCTCTGGAAAGCCCCAAGCCCAGGTTTTTGCCAGCTATTGAGCAACACTAGGAGGAATCACTGTGTGACATCCCAGTGAGAGTTCTTGTTGCCTCCATCACCTTCCTGGCTCCCTTTCCCCTACCTTGAACTCCTGTGGCGTGGGTTGACAAGGAGCTACTGTATCTCCATTGAGAGGCAGCTGCATTTCTACAGTGAAGAAAAGCAGCTGCTCTTGCTCCTGCAGCTGCACGTCCCCAAACTTTCTGTCAGCAGTTGCACAGTAAATTATGGATGTACTGCCTGGGAATTATTCTGGGGGGTAACACACCAAACTACCAGCTCATGGTCTTGTACTGGACATATGACATCACATATATGAATAGCTGTGAGTTCAGATTGAAAAAGTATTGAAACACCTGATGCTCAATTTGCTGAGATTTTTCCCTTTTTTGTCAAGTGTTGCCAATTCTCTTCCCTTCCCCACCCTTTCCCGTGTATGTTCTCTCCTTTACTGATCCCCAGAAGGAATGTAACACTCTGTCACTCTGTTGCCCTCTGGGACAGCTTGCACCAGCTCTTGCTATGGCCTGGGCTGTCCTCCCACACCCTTCATTCTCCTTAGAAAATGTTCAGGTCACATTTGCTTAGGCTCCAAAAGTTTTTTTTTTTTTATCTGTCAGCACAGCAAGTTCACTCCAGCACCCCAAAACCAACCTGTGTCCTATTTGGTTCATATATCTTGCTGTCCATAATGGTGGGAAGCCAGAGCTCAGCTGGAGCTGTTATTGATGTTATGTGAGCGCAGATGCAGCATCTGCTGCTGTGCCTGGTCTGCCTGGTGAGCCTGAAAGAGACAAAACCTCAGCTATGTAGAACAAATGCCCTGGTAGAGTAAACAAATGTTTCTACCATGCAGGGTATGCCCCAGCTTGGAGAAAAGGATTGAGGCTTATACAGGGTTTTTTATCCTCCAGGTTTTCCAGAGTGACGCTGTAACCAGCTTCTCCTCGGATGTCCTTCACTGCTCTTGTCCCAGGCACGCTGGCATACTCGGTCTCACAGCTGCTGCTGTAGGAGACTGGCAGCCTGGCCAGCCTCTGCCTTCTGCCAGCACCCACAGCTCCAGGCACGGGGAGGAGATCCATGGGAAACCTCAGCATGGGCACCTGCATTGCTCCTGGAGGGTGCAGTGGCTGGGTAACAGCACCAGCCCCAGTTCACTACCAGCAGGAGCGTGAGCTTTTTTTTTACTCTTTCCTCAGCAGATGACATGGAGGAGAGGAAGGCAAATTCATCTCCATGCAGCCCTTCAGAGCTGTCTACCACGTGGCCCTAGCAGTGTCTGCCTGCAAACACCCTGTCAGGTCCTTGTCCTGGCATCCCCAGCTCTGCAAGCTGTGCACACAAGTTTGACCTGTCCTTGCAGAGCCCTGTGGGACCTGCCTTTGCCCAGAGTCCTCCAGTTCTGTTGTGAGTTGCTTTGAAAGGTATCTGTCCGAGGAGCAGCAAATGCCAAGAGCCTGAGTTTTCTCAGAAGAGAGCTCCTTAACACCTTGTGTTAATATTTTTCTCCACTTGTACCTATTTTCCCTTAGTACAGCAATCCTGACATAGCCCTGAAGATCGGTCTCCTTGGAGAGAGACACATCCTGTCTTTGGCAGTGCCTGAGGCAAGGAGTGACCGGCCCCTTACTCAAAGAAGAGGAGGGCAAAGTATTGCCTCCTGCCTTCGCCTGCTGCTCCAGCCTGCAGTCATAAACATTACCCACCCATGCAGGAGCAGGCAGCACAGGTGTCATGACTGACACTGCAAAGGAGCCTTTGAGATTGCAGAGCAGGAGTCAGAAAGGGCTGCAGATGTGCCCAGACTTGTAGAGGACTCTGACTATGGGGCAGCTCCCTCTGAAAGCACCGTTAACCTTGCATGGTTTGGGATCTTGGGCCACAGCTGGAATTGTCTCCTCATCTCCCAGGGCTAAATCCTGCACTGAGGACTGCACAATCAGACCTCATTCACTGTGGCAGCACGGCCCCCCCAGCTCTGTGCTTATGAGGACTTGGTAAATAATAGGTTTTATTAGTTGGCCAATTAAACTGAAACACCAGAAGGGACAAAAACCATCTTGAATAAAACATTTCAGCTCATGTTTAAGTTTGGGGAATACCATGACAGTAGACCACAAAACCTCTTCAAGGTAGCAAATAGGGGCTGTTTCCTTCCAAAGCACTGGTGCAGGACATTTTGTCCTTCTCAGCATTTTGACTGAAGGTTGTGAATTTGACTGACGGACCGTCAATTTGAAATGGATTTCTCCCAGGCTGAGCCTGTGCTGTTGATAAAAATGTGTTTACTTGAAAAGCAGAACTCCCCCCTTGCTCTTCAACACTACCAACATGCTTCATTCTTATCCAATACCCAGGTAAAAGACTCAGTACCATTTCCAACAAGAAACCACTGTAAATGAAGGAGAAGACCAGGGAGGACATGCTTCCAGTCATGCTCAGATGCTCCCAGGGCATACAGGTGCCTGGAAGATGTCTCCCAAACAGCATCATATATGGATGTTGTGATTCCCTAACACTGCTCAGACCAGCTCCCCAAGCACCAGCCCTCCACAGATCTCTCAGTTCTCAAGTAGAAGAAGGGGTGATCAAAAGAAACAAGTCCCATGAATTTCCC
>NW_008586094.1:0-1150 GCF_000691845.1 Merops nubicus | reverse complement strand
TTCCCTACATACCACTTCACATCCTGTGTCTTGAGGGGGAGCTGAAAGCACATATATGAACCCCTGGATATTCCATGATGTGTTCATGACCAGAATCCTCAACAGCTATGTCCTCTCTGCAGCTGCTTTTTCACCTTCCCCAACTTCAGCTTCATCTGGATCCCTGAAGAACTTCTGGGGCAACATAGTGGCATACTTTGAAGCTTAAAGGGTTCTTTTCACCTTCACTACCACTTTGATATTCGTTACTTACTCTTCTGACATGTGCTTCCTGCAAACTCCATCCCAGAGTTGGCTTCTTTGCATGCGATAAAGGAAACATAATCTGCAGCTGCTTTGTTACAGGAAAATGCCATCTCAGAGCTGTGATGCCTGCAGCTGGCTTCTATGGCTTTGAGGCTGCTCAGATCTCATGCTTGAGGGCTTCAGGTGATCATTGCAGGAATCAGCAAGGGAGAGCCTGTGTAGGAAGAGCCCTGAAATATCACTCAGGTGTACTGCTGTTATTTACTGCTAGTACTCCTGTAGCACTCCTAGTCCTCACCAAGACTGGTCCTGGCTATTATTAGGCACAGAACATGCCTAGGGAACAGGCAACTCCCTATCCTGCCGAGCTGAGCAAATGAGACCATGGTTACCAGCATGCTGCAGAAGGAGAGCAGAGAAGCGATTTGTCCTTGCTTGTGTGGGGAAGGCTGTGACAGGGCCAGGCATAGGAACTCCGCTGTGCGCTGTCCCTCCCTAGCACCAGGGATAGTTCCGCTCCAGCCTTGGGGAGTGACACCACAGCCCCGTTTGTCACCTCTGTTACCCTGGGAGATGCGGGACCAGGGCCCCCCGGGGGCGGGCTCCTGCCACTCACCGCTGTAACCAGATGATGAAGGACAGCTCACATCAGTACCTCATATAGCCGTAGCAAAGTTGATTTGGAGCAATTCTCACCCAAAACTCACCAAGGAGCCGTCTGTTATTCCTATTCACAAGCCGGATGCCAGCAGTGAGAAATGCCCAAGTGCAGCTTGGCAAACCGTGAGAGCAGAGCACTACAGGTCGAAAACCCACAGCCCACCCACGACCCCCGGCTGTCCCCCAGCTCCTTCGCATGCACCCTCCCGGCTTTCTCTGTGGGACGGCAGCCCCAACAGGTGGG
>NW_008586093.1:0-9445 GCF_000691845.1 Merops nubicus | reverse complement strand
GGAATATAATAGAGAGGGGTTTAGCACAGATGAGGTATGGGGGCCTTACCTCTGCAAGGCAGAGGATGCCTTTTGTCCACAGGCTTGGAAGTCTGCAACTGAGGAGATCTGTGTGCCTGAAGCGCAGGTAAATGCTATGTAAGTGTAGATATGTAATCATACTACCTTTGCCAGTAAGTCCAGCTTAAAATATCCCAAATTTTGGCCATCTATTCCTGCCTCTGTGCTACAAGGATTTTTTTTTAAGCCGTTTTGCTTGATGCAAGTATGGAGGTGGTGACACTGTCCAAGAACAGAAACAAGGCAGTCAAGCAAAGTTAACACAGGGCCTCCATCACATTCAAGTATATTGCTCACTGCTTTCATGTGCTGTGTGTTGTCAAAGCCCAAAAGCCAACCCATGAAATGTTTTTTCTTTCCTGAGAACAACACATCAGGAAATAATGCAATATCCTCCCACACTAAGCTCTTTCTATTCTATTATCCTCTCTTGTATATTTCCATCTTGAAACTGTTACATCAAATGAAAACTTTTAAGCTTATTGTAAAAACTTGTCATGAGTTTTATTTGTATAATTAAAAAAGATTAATATTAACCACACTAATAACAGTTAGAGATTAAATATTTCACCAGGGCATACTGCAAAACCTCTTGTTGTCCCTGGGGGCTAAATTTTGTTTATGATTGAAGGCAGAGCTAAAATAGAATATGTAATATCATGGTTAACCAGATGTCTCCTTAGTTACTACAGATTAAAAGTGACTGAAAAGTGCTCTTAACTTCAAGATGGGAAGCATATGATGCTCAATAAATTTGTCTTAAAGAAGATCTGTTGAGGGTGGAGCCTGAATTCTTGAAATGTGGAGTTGAAACTCATAATACTCTGTTCTACTGTAGTATTTTATAGAAAAACAGTATTTAGCGTATTGATGTCTCCAGCTTAATATGTTTTTAAATTATAACAGTTTTGAAAGGGAGCCCCAGCAAAACCATTGCAGACCAGTGGTGACACCGTGCAATATAACCATACAATAATACTTAGCTAAGACACCTGCAGGGGCTACAAATAAGATAACTTGAGTTTCTTCCACTGACACTAACATCAACCTTTTAAAGCACTTTTAACAATTTTTAATATCTAGTCATGGAAACAAAAGCAAATACTAATGTGAAAAGGGCTCATAACCTTGTGGGCATGACGATGAGGAGCTTAATCCCCTTACTTCCTCTAACCCTTAATGAAGTCACTCTTACAAAGCAGGTGTTACTAGGACAGAGCTACCAACTAAGGTAAAGATTACACTGGAATTACTCAGTGTAATCTGGTGTTCCTACTTTTAAGTACACCGTTAGTCCCTAGACTTAGTGGACTTGTGCATGTAAATTTTAAAAGAATAGATGGAGTCTTGTGTGAGTTGTAATATGAAAGGGTAGACCATAAAAATAAATCTTGAGATTCTAGAATTCAGAAGCTGAGTGGCAATAAAAAATGGATTCTAATTTATAAATTTCAGTGATTCTAAGTTTCCAAATTTTTGCAGTTATGCTATGAAATTTTTCTAATATGAAAAATGAAGAAGAAAACAAGCTCACACATCTGCAGTGTTACCTGTAAACTTTGTTAGTGGTATAACAATTTTTAGTGTATGGTTTTGTGTCAAATATAACAATATTCAGTATATGTTTTCCTGTTCTATATGCATGTCCTTCTCATTTATAAAAATGAGTCACAATAAATTCTTGTATTACTCATCAGAAGTGTGACATTTGTGCTCAAGAAACTGGAGAAATGATCTCACATTTCCAAAGTGTGTTGGAAAACTGCACATCTCCAACCCCCTTTCCTCCACAGCTTCATTCTTCCTTACACATAGGGATTTCTGTTTGGGTTTCAAGGAACGGTCTTCTCACTTTGTACCTTATGCAAGAGTCCGGAAAATTTCACGTCTTGAACACAGAGCTGTTTGCCAGCAAGATAATTAAATCAGCCAATTTTATTAAGGTATCCCTGGGCTGCCTTATCAAAATCCTTACAGTTTGTAAGTAATGAAGATATTTATCTTGATGTATGTTTGTTCTTCCCTTTTACTTATCAAAGGTACGTGTGGAGTTAATCTTTGATACATGTTGCCTGTTGTCTGGGCAAGCATTTTTAAGATGCAACTGCAAGTTGTGCTCTCTGAAAGCAAAATATGAAAAACAAGAATTCTAGATCAGTGGAGCATGCATGGTACTTGTCTGTGGTGTAACTGTTTATTAGAGTGGAACCCCATCAGCAGTGGATATACCCTTGCTTATGTTTCACAGCTCTTTTATTACTTTTACTGTCCCCTCTCTACCAAATAAACCTGGAGAAAGTAGAACTATTTAGAATATCTGACATTTTGACATCCAGTGGCTACTTACAGTGAAGAATTTTGTAAAATCAGCCTTGATCAGCAGCAGTGTTTTTATTTAAATACGCAGTCTCATTCACCAAACATCTTTCTGAGAGGGGATTTTCTTCAACAGCAGTCTCAGATTTTGTCACTACAAGTAATTATACAGGTGACAAAGATTCTCTGAGACCTGGTCCAAACCAAGAAGACGAATTTCTTTTTATAACGATATCCCAAACCAATAACCAAAGAGAATGACTACTCTTTAGCTCTACAGTGATACATTCTTCAGGAGTTTAATAATCTTGCTTTGCCACTGCAACCTACTTCTATTTTTGTACTTGTCATTTCCTTAAAAATTGAAGTGATATTCTAGCTGAATAGAAAAACCTGGCACTGTGTTAAACATAATACTTTTTTTTTAAGGTGTTAAACAGGAAATAACAATGAAGGAGTTGAGAACAGCAGGAGTTTAAGACAGGCTGACTGTCAAAACAGGTTGAGTTTATTCCCATTCAGAGCATATCCAGTCTCTGGTGTGTACTTGAGGAGCATGGTTTAACCTGTTATTGAGAGGTAAAGTACAGCTGTTTGGGATTTTGTCTTTGTCCAACAGTTCCAATATGAAAGAATCAATGAGTTACTGGAAGAATCTATTCACTGTATATTGAGCAATTACCTATAGTGTTTTTAGAAGAGGCATCTGCAGTGGTACACAGCCTTGTGAAAGAGGAAGTAGGTATAGGAAGTAAGCTTTGATTGCGTGGAAGTGGGAGGAAGATAAGAATCATTACTAGACATCATTGCTACATTTATTTTTTCCCTAGGGACTTGAGTCACCATGACATTGAAATTATGTGTAATTTTAAGGACATGAATTTCCCACAGCTTTGTTTAAACCACTTTCTTATTTCTTGAGGTGGAAACAGTTTCTTCTCATGTGGTTTACATGTTGAATTCTGATTTTCTCTTCCCCTTTTTTCTTTGTTCCTGAAATGCAGAAATTGTGTGTCAATTACAAATACAGAAGGTACAATATCAACTAAATTGCTTGACATCATTGGTAATATGTAGGCATATTTATAGCTAAGTATCCCAGTACTCATAGGGCAGCAAAACCATCTGATATCTCTGAAAAATCTTATGTGAATTGTTCTCTTTCTGAGCCACAAACACCACAAAACCCACAGGAAGTTGTCTCCTTATTGGCTGCGGTTCTGCAGTTTCCTTCATCCCCATCTTTAAATGTTCAAAACATTTCTTAAAAAGTCAAGTCAACATGATGTAGAGAATAGACTTCCCATTCTTGCAGTGTAAGAGATACACATGACTTCAGTTAGAAAGAAGGTTTCACACATCCATTTGTTGTCCTTTTGTGTCCTTTGAATCCATTTAATTTTATAGTATGAGCTATAATGAGTTTTATTTTTAGATTTCCTACCAAGAAAATACATTCATACATTTTTTTAGACGTCTCTCAGTAGCAGTTATTTAAAAGGTGAGTGAAGCACTTGCATTTCTTCAGCTGATGACTTTTAAGACAGTTTTCTCTCTTAAGATAAGGAAGCCATCCTGTTTTCAGGACCTGAAAGATCAGTCTCAGGAATATGTTTTAAAATGTTGATCCTTCAGCTAACAGGTGTGACTTGGTATATATCTGTGTTGTTACCGACACCCGGACCCCGGGATCTCTGCCACCCAACTTCTGCTGTTGGGTACCATCAGCAGACACAGGCTTCAATGTGAAGGATGTTGTAAATGGCGTTTATTGCGCAGCTGCAATTGCTTATATAGCACAAGCCACACCCACAAGGCCCCTCGTGGGCAGTCAGCGCTTTCCGTTACATCGCGAGATCTTCCGCACGCTGATCCCTGCCTAGGGCGGGCTCTGCTCACCACAACATATCTGTGCAGCTGGTGAAGGAGCTGACTGGAAAAGACCTGCTGCTTGTGAACTGAGAAGGACTTGTAGGAGGTGTAACAGTTGGTGGCTGTCTTGGTATTAGTGATCATAAAATACTAGAGTTTTCTATTCTCAGAGAAGCCAGGAGGGGGGTTAGTAAAACTGCCACCTTGGACTTCCACAGAGCGGGCTTCAGCCTCTTCAAGAGACCGATTGGCAGTGTCTCTTGGGAGCCTGTTGTGAAAGGCAAAGGAGTTCAGGAAGGCTGGACAGACTTTAAGAGGGAAATGGTAAAGGCACGGTAACAGGCCATCCCCATGTCCCAAAAGGGGGTCAGGCAGGGAAGATGACAGGCCTGGATGAATAGAGAGCTTTGGCTGGAAGTTAGGAACAAAAAGAGGGTCTTTAGCCTTTGGAAAAGGGGGCAGGCCACTCAGCAGGCTACAAAGACGTGATGAGGATATGTAGGGAGAAAAGTAGAAAGGCCAAAGCCCAACCAGAGCTTAATCTGGCCACTGCTGTAAAGGACAACAAAAAATGGCTTTATAAATACTTTAACAATAAAAGGAGGATTAAGGAGAATCTTCAGCCTTCAGATGATGCAAGGGGAAACACAGTGACTGAAGACAAGGAAGAGGCTGAGGTAATGAATGCCTTCTTTCCCTCAGTCTTCAACAGCAGGACGAGCTGTTTGCTGGGTATCCAACCCCATGAGCTGGAAGGCAGGGATGGGGATGTGGCCTCCATAATACATGAGGAAATGATTTGTGATCTTCTGCATCGCCTGGACATAGATATGGGGCCAGATGGGTTACATCCAAGGCTGCTAAAGGAGTTGGCTGATGAGCTTATTAAGCCACTCCCCATGATTTACTGGAGGTCCTGGCTAACTGGGGAGGTACCAATGGACTGGAGACTGGCTAATGTGATGTCCATTTGCAAGAAGGGCAGGAAGGAGGATCCTGGGAACTACAGACCTGTCAGTCTGACCTCAGTGCCAGGAAATGTCACAGAGCACGTCATCTTAAGTGCCATAATGCAACACTGACAGGGTAACCAGGCCATCAGGCCAAGTCAGCATAGGTCCATGAAGGGCAGGTCCTGCTTAACAAACCTCATCTCCTTTTCTGACAAGGTGACCCGCTTGGTGGATGAGGGAAAGGCTGTGCATGTTGTTTATCTTGACTTGTTTATCAGAAAAGTCTTTGATACTGTACCCCACAGGATTCTCACTACACAACTGGCTGCCCTGGGCCCAGATGAGTGCACACTCTGCTGGATTGTGCATTGGCTGGGTGTCCGGGCCCAGAGAGTGGTGGGGAATGAAGTTACATCTGGTTGGTAGCCAGTCGTATTCACCAGGGCTCGGGGCTGGGGCCACTCCTCTTTATCAGCTTTATCAATGATCATAATGAGGAGATTGAGAGCACTCTCAGTAAATTTGCAGATGACACCAAGTCAGGTGGGTGCATTGATCTGCTTGAGGGTAGAGAGGCCCTTCAGATGGATCTGGACAGGCTGGACCAATGGGCCTTGGTCAATTGTATGAGCTTTAACAAGGCCAAGTGCTGGGTCCTGCACTTGGGCTGCAGCAACCCCATGCGCAGCTCTAGACTCGGGGAGGAGTGGCTGGAAAGCTGCTGAGCAGAAAGGGCCTTGGAGCTGGTGATTGACAGCCAGACAAACATGAGCCAGCAGTGTGCCCAGGTGGTCAAAAAGGCCAGTGGCATCCTGGCCTGTATTAGGAATAGCGTAGTCAGCGGGACTAGAGCAGTGATCGTCTCCTTGTACTGGGCATTGGTGAGGCCGCATCTGGAGTACTGTGTTCAGTTTTGAGCATTGCAGTACAGAAAGGACACTGAGGTTCTAGAGAGTACAAAGAAGGGCAACAAAGCTTGTGAAGGGTCTTGAGGATAAGCCTTATGAGGAGCAGCTGAGGGAACTGGGGTTGTTTAGCCTGAAGAAGAGGAGGCTGGGGTGTGACCTTATCTCTCTCTACAGAAGGGAGGCTGTAGGGAGGCCAGTGTGGGCCTCCTCTTATGTGCTGCAGCTGACAGGACAAGAGGAAATGGTATTAAGTCATGCCAGGGGAGGTTTTCATTAGACATTGGGAAATACTTCTACACCAAAAGGGTGATCAGACACTGAGACAGGCTTCCCAGGGAAGTGGTTGAATCACTAACCCTGGATGAGTTTAAAAGATGTCTAGATAGGGTGCTCAGGGATATGGTGTAGAAGTGGCCTGGTAGAGTTAGATAATGGTTAGACTGGGTGATTTTAAAGGGCCTTTCCAATCAGAGTCATTCTCTGATTCTGTGAGATAAATATGGCATTTATATACATAAACATTGACATCTATATATCACTCTATATCAATGTCTGTGTATATATATATATATATATATACACATAGACTTTTGCTGTTTCCGTAAAGCCTTTTTAAAGGGAAAACATGAATACACTAGAATCCCAACAGTCTTAAAAAAACCCAAACTTGCTCATTTCAGAGATGAATTTTTATAGTACTTTGTTAAGAATTTCTTAAAAATTAAAGAATTTTAAATAGGAGTAACATTCAAGTTTTCTTTCACTTAATATCATTATTTTAGGTTTGTTTGGCCAACACTAGATTTGACATTTTCAGTACTGTTGATGGCAGCTTTGCTTGTGAGCAATTTATTAATGAAGAAATCAAAAAGTTCTCCTGAATGAAGAATTTGAAAGGACAGGAACACAAACCTACTGTTGCTTTGTTTAAAAACAAGCAAAAACATTTGTTAAAATAATTTGCAACCAACAAATACATGCATTTTATGAACCTAATAGAATAAGATGGCATTTCTAGCTCCTTGAATCCATATGAAGAGTAGAGACAGAGTTTTAAACATTGTTGGAAGGAAGAAGAAGGGAGGTGGAGAAGGAGGGAAGGAAAGGAAGAAACAAAGAAAACAACATGGAAAAAGAAAAGAGATTGAGAGAAAAGAAAGAAGGAAGGCACAAAAGAAAGAAGCAAGTCACATTAGTCTCTGTGGGCCAAAAGATGTCCTTTCCCAGACTGGTGGGAGGGCATCTGTGATAATTTAAAATCCACTGCCACATGTTTCAAACCCCTAGATAGAACTCCTTCCTTGTTAAATAGTCTTCTATGTCAAACTCACTGTATGGATTGATGGCATTTTCTCTTCCCATATAATAGAAAAGTGGCACCTCAGTCTTCACTGGAGTTTTCTATGCTTAATATTTTTCCTTCACCTTTTCATTTGTTCCTCATCTTTCTCCCAATACCCAGATAACTACTTTTCTTTCTCATGGTCCTTCTCCCTTTTTTTAGGAATCCATCTCCACTTCTCTGTGTTTGCATTCCTGTGGTCCTCTTTCTTTCCCATGCCTCATCTTGTCGTACGATCTCCATCTTTGTTCCCAGCCTATCCTTCCTCCCATATTGCAGGCATTGCCCACTCTCCCCAGAAATATTCTTATTCGGGGGGGAAGGAGGTGACAGATGAAAGGGAGGAATTATGTTACCCTACTCTTTATCAGTCACCCTCCCCTGAGATTCTTTTCATGCGTCTCAACACCTCGAAATCTTCCCCCTCCTTCCTGTTATGATCTCAGCCTTTTCCTTCCTGCCTCTTCTGGTGAATACTTGTAGACTCTGGCAATGAAGCACACAGGCATAAAAATGGTCACATTCCACCTTCTGCATGTGTAGATAGATTTAAAAAAAAACAAACCATGAGGCTTAGTTATGTCTAGGAATTAACAAATAACAAATCTGCAGTAGTGTTTTCGTAGCAGGGGCCAGCAGAAGAACTTTGGCTGAAGGCTGTGCTGCAAGGCAGGGGAACTCCCGTGGGGATGAGCCCCTCCTGAGCTCAGCACAGCTGCTGTGCCTCTGCAGGAAAAGGGGAGTGAAGCCATGGTATTGGGGTATGCCAGCAGCAGGCAGGTGCTAGAAAGTTGGGCATGGTGCTGATGAAAGCTAGAGGTTACTGGAACTTTGAGGCTATCCTAGGATGTACAAGGGGCAGGGCTAGCACAGTTTACTCTGAGGGAGAAGGTCCCGGTGGGTTTATGCTGCCCTGCAGTGCTGCATTCTCTGCACCGTGGTGAAGCAGTTGGCCCTTCCCCCCCGATTTCGGACTGCTGCCTTGGGAATTAGCTTCAGCTATTTCCTGGAATATGAATTTTGTTTATTTTCAATGGAGAACAAATGTACAACTCATACAGTAGCTTTCAGTAGAGCCTTTCTTTGTAGCGGAATGATTTAGATCATTGCATTATTGCCTCTTTTGAAGAGTTTAAGTATTTCTGAAGATCATGTGGAGCATGAATGCCATTGGTAGCACATAAAAAATACAACTGCAACAAAGTTGTGGACCTCATACCGTGCCTTTTCCTGTCACCTATGCCTTGTGAAATACTTGTCATGCAGCTGCAAGATAATCCAATTTTGTCCTGGGATTTTTTCTTACCTACTCTGCTTTAAGTGGAAGCTGATGTAACTGATTAGTCATGCAACTTTTGCTCCAGTCTAATATTTAAAGAGTGAATTAGTCAACATTGGACAATAATGATGTAGCTAATACACAGCATGCCATCTTTTCACTGAGGTTTGAAGCACTTCAGTGGATAATTCTTTTGGAAGTAGTTTGAGGACTTGATACGGCAGAACGTGAGAGTCTATGTGCAGTTTTCTGTGGCATGAGTTGGCCTGTGGCGGTAAGGTGACAAGTCACAACTCCAGCTCCATTTTCAGGTAGAGCCTCATCTTGCATGGGTTAGGCTATCACTTCTGAAAAGGAGTATCTTTAAGAAGCCTTTTTCTGGATGTAAAAATGTTTGCAATATTTCTCTTACTGCTTAAATAAATACTTACTTTGTAAAAGACACTAAAAGTCCTTGGCCTAAGACCTGAAAAAGTTTATTTTTAAAGCCTCATGCAGGGGTTCATGGTGCTGAAGGAAATGCTAAGGCTGTGTAGTCACCAGCTTAAACCAAATCAAATATCCCAAGTTGTTTTCTCTTTGTCTCTTTATTGCTTTTATCTCAAGAACAAGATGTACAATTGGGAAGTTAAAAACGAATGTCCCGCCCCTTCAAACAATAGGCAAACGCAAAAGCAGGCTTGAGCCCTCGCTGATTGACATCCCAGTTGAGCAG
>NW_008586092.1:22479-25481 GCF_000691845.1 Merops nubicus | reverse complement strand
TCTGTGATTCCATGGTGAAGCTATGAGGTCCATTTCCCAGTGGCTTTGGTGGCTGTTGTATAAACCCACAGCTGCTCGTGGGGCTCACTGTCTCCCTTCACCCCCTGGAGAGACTCAGGTTGGATGCACAGCCCCCAGTCCCACTCCCCTAAGCAAAGGAAGAGTTGCCAGTGGCTTCTGCACCAGCTTCATGGTGGAAATCCCTGTGACTACACAGCCAGGGGAGGGTTTGCCCCATCCATTTATCACAGGCACGGCAGGGAAAAAAAAATTCAACCATTTTTTTGTGCAGTATGAACCCAAAAGACACAGCTCAGAGTCTCTCTGTTACGTGGGCTTGACCACGTGTTGTTATTTGCCATAAAAATATCCATTTCCTTTCTAAATCGAGCTCCAGTGCTTGACTTCTTGGCCTTGGGTGATAATGCCACACACAAGTGCTTAGCAGACACCCTGTAACTCTCCTTCCTGGTTTGTTCCAGCACAAAAGCTCCACAGTTTTCACTCCAATAAAATATTTGCAGCCCAGGAGTCAAGTTATCTTCCATCTGTATTGAGCTGGAGTTGTGTTGTCTCGTTAACAGGAATCTGCTGGTCCTGCACAGAGCTCCTGGTGCATGTGAAAGACCAAGGGGAGAGGATTGTTCCCTCAGCTCTGGTGAAGTGAGCTAAGCCTGAGTCATCTTAAACCTGGGACCAGCACTGGTGTGGGCAGCAGGACCAGGGCAGGATTGTCCCCCTGGATTCGGCACTGTGGAGGCCACACCTCAAATCTTGGGGTCAGTGTTGGGCCTCTCACTCCAAAAAGGACCTTGAGGGGCTGGAGCATGGCCAGAGAAGGGCAATGAAGCTCCTGGGGAAGGGTCTAGAGCCCAAGTGTGGGGAGGAGCAGCTGAGGGAGCTGGGGGTGCTGAGCCTGGAGCAAAGGAGGCTCAGGGGAGACCTTCTGGCTCTGCACAGCTCCTGACAGGAGCCTGGAGCCAGGGGGGAGTCGGGCTCTGCTCCCAAGGAACAAGGGACAGGATGAGAGAATGGCTTCAAGCTGTGCCAGAGGAGGTTTAGGTTGGTCATTAGGAAGCATTTCTTCCCCAAAATGGCTGTCAAGCCCTGTGCCAGGCTGCCCAGGGCAGTGGTGGAGTCCCCATTCCTTGAGGGATTGAAAAGCCATGGAGATGTGGTGTGAGGGACACGGGGCAGTGGGGACCTCACAGTTCTGGAGTAACAGTTGGACTTGATGGTCATAAAGGTCCTTTGCAACCTAAGCCATTCTATGATGCTGTAACTCTAAAGTAGCACCAGGACCTACTGACAGTGGGTTCCTGAACAGTTGGACTTGATGGTCATAAAGGTCTTTTGCAACCTAAGCCATTCTATGGTGCTGTAACTCTAAAGTAGCACTAGGACCTACTGACAGTGGGTTCCTGGGGCTAGGAACCACGTTGAGAAGGTGGAGTTGGGTGGACAAGGTTTGCTGCTGCCTTGATGAAGAGCTCAGTGTGTGACTGTGCCCAGGCTCTGGCCACACGGCTGCTCCCCCGCTCCTGCTGAGTTGGAGGATGATTTCTGATGGCTCACAGAAATCCTTGGGTGGAAACTTCATCTTCTTCCAGGAGGAGCTGAGCTGCCCATGGGTCTGCTCTGGAAAGCAGTCGCAGATCAGATGTGTTATGTGTGGGGTAAGAGCTCAGAGACACCTGGGACTGATTCACCTTCAGGTTTGGACACGGGAGGGGTGAAATCCCACCTGAACACAGGTATCTAATGCTCTTTTTCACACCTTGAGGTTTCCCCTCCAACTCCAGCTGCAGTCCTGGAGGGATGCAGGTCTCCCATAGACCTCTGTCCACCAGCCCAGTGAAAACCCCCTGGACTCCCCAGGGTGTCTCTGCTAGACCTAGGATTTCCATCTCACCCAGTTCCCTCCCTCCTGTGTCTGGGAGATGTATCTACTGCAGTTCAAACCTCCTTCCCTCCTCAGGATGCAGGGAATGACATTTCCAAGCTGTGCAAACCAACCATCTCCAGAGACTTTGGCCTCCTGTGAATACTAAACCAGCTCCTACGTGCTCTTTCTCCCACTTGTGGTTCTGCAAAGGAGGTTAAACAGCATTTGAAGCCAAGCAGAGTGTTGTTCAGGCCAACAGAAGCACCTTATCCCACCAGGAACACTTGGGAAGTGCTTCTGGCATCACAGTGGAGGATTTTGCCTCATCACAGACAATGAGCACTGAAAATCAAGTGCTTGGACTGAAGGTAGCTGCAGATGGCCCAGCTGTCCCTACAGATGAGTTAGGGATTGTCCCACTCCTTTCTCCTTCCAGGCTCCCTTCTGTGTCACACGTTGGTGGTGGTCGGGTGTGTTTTCTGGTACATGGGTCACCTCTGCTGCTTCTCACAGCATCCTTCTTACACCACTGAAATCACCCTCTCCAGAGAGGCTCTAAATCTGGTTCGTGGGGTAGAAAACAACAGACCAAGCACCCTGGGGAGATGCTGCTCAGCACCATAACCTGAGGTCCCAGCCTGGTGCTCACTCCTGTGGTCCCAACATGCCTTCAGTGTTCCATCTGTGCTGCTTTTCCTCATCCTCCACTCCCCAGCCCAGTGCAACGGCTGGTCAGAGACCACCCTGCAGCCTGATGTGGGCATCCCCACTGGAGTTGTGGGTCAAAGATGCACCAAAAACCATGAAAATGCAGTTTGAACCCTCCTGGTGCTGGGTGCAGAGTGGGACCTGCCATGATCCACCAGTGCTGCACCAGGAGCTTGGGCAGTGAAGGACTCAGCAAAGCAAGGAGGGTATTTTTTATTTCTGAGGTGTTTGTGCATAAATCTGTGTAATTCCCTGCCACTAGGTGGGTGGCAGGAGCCACCCAGATTTGCGGGGAAGGAGGGACATCTCGTGGCCACACCACGAACATCTCTCCTGCCTCCAGGCTCCAGAGCTGCTGCCAGTGCCAGCGGTCACTGAATCACAGACTCCCAGAAGGGTTTTGGTGGGA
>NW_008586092.1:20693-22282 GCF_000691845.1 Merops nubicus | reverse complement strand
TCCAGCCTAAATCTCCCTCTTTTAGTTTCAAACCATCACTTTTTGTCCTGTCACAACATGTCCTGCTAAAAAGTCTGTCCCCAGCTTTCCTTCTGAGGCCCCCTTGAAGTCCTGGCAGGCCACCAGAAGGTCTCCCTGGAGCCTTCTCTTCTCCAGGCTGAACAATCCCTGGTGGGATGCATCTCAGACATCCCCCCCTTCCTGCCCCAGGGTGTCACCCTGAGCTGCCTGGGGAGTCCCACAGCCTCTCCCCTTCTCCTCCACGGCCTGAGGGTGGGCATGGGAGGCACAGGGACCCAGTCTTGCCCTGACACACAAAGAAATGGGAGGTGGTCGTATCCAGTTCTTTATTATTGACTTGGGGCAGAGGGGTGGCACCAGCTGGAGAAATGGTTCCAGAGCCTGGTGTGGCCCAAGGAGGTGCAAACAACACGTTCCCACTCCTGCCTGTGACACAAAGAGGGGTGTAGTACTGCCAGCAGTGGCATCAGAAGCAGGGGGGAGATCGTGCACCCCCTGCACCCCCATCCCAACCATGGCTGTGGTTTTTCTGAGGAGCTTTTCTGTGTCCAGGTGGGTCATGAAGGAGTTTGCTGTCCTTCACAGCAGGGGTGATGTCTGTGAAGTGGGTACAGACCTCTGAGGTGGACAAGGACAGAGCTGAGCCAGCTCTCAGCCACCTCTTTAGTCTCCATGATAGCCACAGGGTTGGCAGCACCCACCTCCCTCACAGCCCTCCTCCTTCCCCATCTCCAAGTGCATCCTGGTGGCACACAGGAGGAAGGGAAGGGCCTGAAAGGAGCCATCTACTGGGTGGTGGCTTTCCTCCAGGTCTGTCCCCGGGTGCTGGTGGGACAGTGGCTTAGTGCTGAGGCTCTGGCTCGTACTGCTTCTCCGTGGCAGTGTAGAAGTCCTCCAGGACAGACTGCAGGTACTCGAAGGTGGGGCGCTCCTCAGGCTTGTTCCTCCAGCACTTCAGGATGATGTTGTAGAGTTCAAGGGGACACATGTCCGGGCAGGGCATGCGGTAACCCCGCTCCAGGTTGCGAATCACCTCGGGGTTGGTCATCCCTGGAGAGAAACAAAGCCCAAGGAGAGTCACTCATCGCCCCAGGGGTGAAGCTCAGTGCTCCTGGTAGCTCCCATCCAGGCAGAGCTGGAGGAGCAGGAGAGCCCATGGTGCTGGGCTATATCTGGGAACCATCCCATCTTCAGGGTTGTGCTCCCTGCTCCATCCCTCTGTCCCCTCCCAGACACCCCTCCGTAGGTTTTGCCTGGAACAGAGGCTCGTGGGAGGCTAAGGAAGGAAACTCAGCGTGGAGGGACAGGGATGTGTGGCCGGGCACACGTGTGCACGCCTGGGTGGGTGTCTCCAGGGGTAAAGCAGCTCTAGAAGCTTTGAAGCCAACGCACACTCATCCCATCTTCTCAGCGTGCCGTACCTGGGTAAGGGATCCGCCCGTAGGTGATGATTTCTGTCAGGAGGATCCCAAAAGACCACACGTCAGATTTGATGGTGAAGATCCCAAAGTTAATGGCCTCTGGTGCTGTCCATTTGATTGGGAATTTGGCACCTGTCCAGAGGAAAC
>NW_008586092.1:12284-20662 GCF_000691845.1 Merops nubicus | reverse complement strand
GAGCACCATCCCAGGGGAGGTGGGCCGGGGCTCTGAGCACCCTGCTCTAGCTGCAGATGTCCCTGCTCCCTGCAGGGGAGGTTGGACAAGATGAGCTTTAAAGGTCCCTTCCCACCCAAACCAGTCTGTGGTTCCATGATCTCCTTCTGGAGGAGCCAGTGTGGTTCACACCAAGGGTATGATGCTGGGAGCGAGTGGTGCCTGCTGCAGCCCTTGGGCATCAAGCAGCTCTCATGAGAGACCCTTGACTCTTCAGGTAGCAAATTACTGGGGGGAATCAGTGGGTTCCTGTAGCCCAAACTATGTATCTCTGCTTTTCAAGCCAGTTCCTCAAGTGGCTTTGCTAGAGGACAACAGACATAGGGTTTTATTCTGTATAAAATCACGGAGTAGGATGGGGATGGTTTATGCAACATTGCATGATTGATACATATAAATATAAATTTTCCAGTTCTTAAAGCTACATATGCATATTAAAAGCAAAAAATAGCCTTATTTTATGTTGCCTGGTTTGGGCTAGATGACCTTTAATGGTCCCTTCCAACCCAACCCCTTCTATGATTCGATGAGTCTTGTTTTGCAGGCAGCAATGACCATAAGATTGCAATTTCATCCTCACTGAGGCCAAAAAAATAACCCCTCAAACCAAGCAGGAACCAACTGTGCTAAAGACTGCAGAGGAAACCACATTTTCATTTGGAGACATCCTCTCAGGACCGAAAGCCCAAATGCAGCACGTGAACTAAGAGCCTTTGTTCTTGCCCATCATATTCCAACAAGTAGAGTGATGAGGCTGGGAAATCTGTGAAGTGAAAATTGTTCAGAGTAGATAGAGGGGCAGCTGTTATTTCAGATTAAAGCTAGCTGGAAAAATGCTGATAGGGAATGTTTTCCACTGGACGTCGCTCCTTTGGGTGTGTTAACAGAATTATCCTGATTTCCCCAAAACTCCTCTTAAGGATAAGCTTTTTATGGGGAATTTTCATCCCAACTGTAGAGGCTAGATTTCCAAAATTTGAAAATCACAGGAGTGCCAGAATGATTGTTTTATTTCAATCATTTCTGCTCATTTCTTTGCTGTCCCTTTGCAATCTGAAGGACGTGATCTCATAGCTGACCTCAGAGGTCAGCGCAGAGAAAGTACAGCAAGAAAGCTGCTGCCAGAGGAATCTGACTTAACCCTGTTAGGAAAGGGCTGTAGGTGGACCTCTGCACCAGCCAGGCCAGTTGGTCACCTCATGGCCACGCTCTCCTGTCTGCCACCAGTTTGGATACTGTCAGCGAGGGGCTTGGCTCTGCAGGTGGGGTCACAAGGAGATTTCACATGAAAATGGGAAATATTGAGTTCTCTAAGCCTTTTTTTTGTTCCTTTGTTTTGTTTTAGGTGCTTTCAAGGTACTCTGTTCCTATGAGAAACACCTACCAAGCTGCAAACCCTCTCCCATGCTTCGTCCTTCTGTTATAGAAGGGACCAGACCTGGTCTGAGCTTGGTTTGCCTGGGACATCTGGGAACTGCTGTTAGGTGCAGACCCGTGGCTCCAGCCCTCCTCTGCAGTGTGATGACTTTGTTATGCTGCTATTTCCTTCCCTTTGGACTGACTCCCTGTGAACACGAGGCAGCTTTCACTACTAGAGGTCACATTTCTCCAGTAACACACAGAATCACAGCAGGGGTTGGAAGGGACCTCTGGGGTTCATCTCATCCACCCCCTGCTCCAGCAGCTCACCCACAGCAGGGTGCCCAGGGTCACAGCCAGGAGGGTTTGGAATCTCTGCAGAGCAGGAGACTCCACAACCTCTTTGGGCAGCTGCTCCAGCCTCTGACACCCTCAAAGGAAAGAAGTTTTTCCTTAAGTTCAGGAATGCACCACAAGCTTCAGGAGGACTCCCTCAAACAGTGCCACAAGCCATTCTTCCCTTTTCTGCAAACCTCACTTGCACTTCGTTGTCCCCACGTGCTGTTGCCTCTCCTGGGACCCAACATCTGGCTCTCCAGCTTGCTCTGCCCACTGCCTGGGTGCTGCCAGTGGCAGCAGTGGGGGCTCTGGTCTCATGTGGTTGGTGGTGGTGCCCTGTATCTGGTCCCAACCCAACCCTTGGACATATCTCATCACGGCAGGAAGATGAGAGATGAGACAAACGCGTTGGTGAGGCCACGCTGGGAACGTCACCCACCTTCCTGTGCCAAATATTCGTTCTCGATGATCCTGGCCAGGCCAAAATCAGCAATTTTGCAGCAGAGCGTCTCCGAGACGAGGATGTTGGCGGCTCTCAGGTCACGGTGGATGGAGTTCATGCGCTCGATGTACGCCATCCCCTCTGCCACCTAGGAGAGGAGGGAGAGTCCAGCTCCACCAGGCACCCGCCCACGGCCACGAGTCCACTTGGCTGCATCTCACCCACCTCTACAACAACACAGCATGAGCAGAGGGTCGCTCACATGTGCATGGACATCCCATGTCAGGTTGGAGAGGGCTCTGAGCACCCTGCTCTAGCTGCACATGTCCCTGCTCCCTGCAGGGGGTTGGACTGGATGAGCTTTAAAAGTCCCTGCCAACCCAAAAAAATTCTATGATAGTTTTTTAGATGGATGGGTGGGCAGATAGATCAACAGACAGACCAAAAAAAAAACAGGTAGATAGATATATACATAGATAAATAGATATTGCCCATGTATGTGTGCATACGTCCAGCTCCACCAGCATAAACCTGCCCACCAAAAGCTTGAGCAGACCAGTCAAGCAGAACAGAAGCATCACTCTCTGTTTTGGTCAGAAGTTACAGCCGTGAGTCATGTCTGCAGTGAGATGCAGAAAGTGGAAGCAAACCTGAAACCACATCACTGGGCTTGCAGTTTCTGCCACAAAATTCTCCTCTCCCGCTGGGATTTTCATCACAAACATTCCAGATTAAATACATGAATTAAAAACAGAAAGAGACTTCAAAGAACTCGTCCATCCCTCAGTCTGAGTAGCAAAGTCCAGATCTTGGAGGAGAGCTGGATGTTTTCCAGCAGCCTGCTTTCTTCTCCCTCACTGATCTGCTTTGGGATGTGGAGGAGATCCCTGGAGATCCTTCCACAATAAACTGAGACTGGTATTTTCCTTCACTGTGCTGGATCCAGACTAGGTCCCAGGACACAGTTCTCCCCTCTGATACCTGCAGGATGTATGAGAGCAGAAGACCCAGATATCCATAGAGATATGACTGGGACAGAGAATACACCCATGGACAAATCCATTGTCCTGGGCACACGCTGCCTTCTTCAACCACCTCCAGCCTTTACTTTGGGAGGCTTTTGCTCTCAAGATCATCTTGCAACGTTCACCTCCGTGAAGTTGGGAGCATCCCTGGTGTGTGATGAGCCACTGGAAGCGACAGCAGCAATCTGTGGAGTCTCAGATTTGGGTCAGGCCTTTATCAGAAGGGTGAGGAGACTCACAAACCCCCTACTAATAATGGTGGGTAGCTATTAAAGCTTTTACACGCCTGCGGGTGAGAGCAGAGAGATTTTTCCACTCCACACAGGCTCACACCAACATCTCGACTTGCATGTGGTTTTCAACAGGATACTAACACATACTTTCCAGTGCTGCATTTCTAACCTGTGTCAACATCTCTTCGGCGCAAGTGCAGTGGAAAATGGAAGAACTGATGTCACTTCCTGTCCTGATGTTAATGAGATAGGACCCGGCGATGGGCTGGCTCCAGCTCAGCTTGCTTTCAAACCTCCCCTCGAGACTGACCACAGGATCAAGAGCATTGGCCCAGAGATTTCTAATTTTAACTCCGCCGGATGCTCTCGGATCCCAAATTGCACTCGAGAGGGTTGGGTGCCTGCTGGGCCCTCACGTCATCCCCCCACCACAGATGAACAGATTGCAAACTAGCTCAAGAGCCTGCCCTTCTCCTCCTCCCCCCAGGGCTAACCAGTTTTTGGGTACCTGCCCTGGGGAGGTGGTGCCTGGGTGGGAGGGGGCGTGATGAAAGCTGTCCTTCCAAATCACGCCCCTGCCTGGAGGGATGGGCAGAACCCTTCCTGCCCCACGTGCTGGGGGTGGCTGTCGTGAGGTAGTGGCTGAGGTGTGTGGGTTTGGTCTGGCTCCAACTCTCCTGGTCCTGGAGGAGGTGGAGGCTGCTGCAAAGGGTGGTGGAGGGATGCGGGAGGGGTGTGCAGGGTGGGGGAGTGTTTCCAGGTGCCCATGGAGATGTGATGGCCATCTGCAGTTCCTCAACCCTGTGATGATGCCCACAGTGGGGACTATTTGATCATTGCTGTAGGTGGGTTTCTGGCCAGCTCAGGCCATGCCACGTGGTCACGTTCAACCCTGAACTCGTAGAGGAGTTTTTGGTGGTCAAAGTTGCCCTAGGACGTGTTTCTGCTGGGGGTTCCTGCAGTCAATATGTTGTTAGACCCATACCATCCTCATGCCTGGGATAGACAAGATCACTGACCTCTCCCCAGATGCTTCCACACATCTGCCTGGAAATGCTTCATGCTTCCACATGCTCAATGCAAGTTATGGTGTTGCCTTAAATAAATGCATGAGCACCTGGAGCTTCTGCTGTCCCCGTTGGGTGTAACGTTGGCCAACAGCCTTGCTCTGGGTCACCCCTGTGACTACAGCTGGGTGCAGACTGCTCTGGCTACAGCACTTTCCTCTTGCATAGAAAGGCATTGAGCTGATTTCTGGGGTGATGCTCCCACCAAACTCTGTAATCCAAATTTATTTGGACCATTCTGCTTATCATCAGGAATCTGGAACAAATCCCAACCTACAGCTTTCAAGAGAAGGAGTGAAAGAATGACAAAGGGAGGGATGGAAGTGGGGAGGTAAAGAGAGAAGGAGGGAAGAAACAAATGAAGGGGAAGTTACTAAACAGGGAGGCTGCATTTGGCCCCACAGCCTCTCACAGATAACAAAGATTAAGCTGCAGATCTGGCAGATTCATCAGCAGTGATGGGGGAAGGCACAGAAACACGTGCCTCAGCACCCTTCACAGGGGTGCAGGAGGAAACAAAAATGACAGAGAGAGACATTGCTTTAAGGAATTTAAATATTTTCATCCCAGTTGAAGCAAGAAGGAGAATCTTTTGTTATCATCCAACATTTGCTCAATATTAAGATTCTCCAAGTTGGAATACATTATAAAATAACTCTTTATAATGGCTGGAACCAAGTGGCCAAACTCTACGTTGTTTGTTGAAGCTCACTTTGACCCTGAGAAGCTGAGTGGTCTTATGGGTAAATCCCAGACCTGCACATCAAAGCAGCTGTATTCTGACCTGATCTAGTCAAAGACCTGCTCTGTGCAGGGGGGTTGGACTAGATGACCTTTAAAGGTCCCTTCCAACCCCAATATTCTATGACACAATGATTCTCTGTGTTCTATGATGCTGTGCATTCAGCCATGACACTAATGCTTTGTGTTTGGGTTTTTTTTTCCCAATATTTCCAAAATGACCCCATCTCTGCTCTGGGTGAGTCAAACTCTATCAACTGCTGGACCAAAGTGGATTTTTCCAGTCTCATCCTTCATGTACAACTAATTGCCAAGGTGCTGCCACTCTGGCTGTGGTTTCCCTGGCTCTGACCTGAGTTCAGATGCACTTCTGGACTAAAATGTTATGGTGTAGCTGAAACTATTGTCATGTACAGCAGAGAGATGCTTAAAGGGAAACAACCCTACACAAGGTAAAAGTTTGTTCACACAAGGAGCAGTATTCCTTGATTTGAGGGTCAGAATATCCTTTATGCCTCATCATCAGAGGGGAAGAACTGCTGGAAGTCTCTTGGTTGAGCTTTTTCTTCTTTTTCATAAAAAGAGAAAAAAAACCCACTTACTTCCTGCTCAGCAAGACAGAAGAAAACAAACCAAACCCCCCAAAAACTCAAAAATCAAACCTCAGTTCTTGAGCCCTGTCCTAAGGACAGGAGAGCATTGCTAAGCTGAGCTGCACATCAACACGAGAGGGCTGAAGGACTAAAAAAACCCTAAAAAAGCACACCAGGAGGTGCTGTTCTGCTCCATGAAACCTTACAGACTCCAGACTTGCAGGAATTTCACTGAGGCAACAGCAAATCAAGGTCCTGAGTTTGTTCCCCGGAGGCTGTTCACTAACCTGAGCGGACATATCGATGAGTTTTGGGAGATTGAGCTGGCTCCCTTCTTCTGTCTTCAAGTAATCCAGCAAACACCCTGAAAAAGAGAAGAGAGGGATGTAACTCTTCTGAAGAAGCCTGGACATTTGCTTTCCCTGGTGCTTCTTGGAGTATATGCAACAAATCCACTGAGACATCCTCTGTATTGATATGCCCGGGTGTCAGTGTAGGGTGGGGGGTGAAGCAGCCCTGTGGAGAAGGGCTTGGGGGTGCTGGAACCCCTCTGAGCAACCTGTTCCATTTGCAGATGTCCCTTCTCAGTGCAGGGGGGTTGGACTAGATGACCTTCAAAGGTCCCTTCCCACCCAAACTATTCTATGATAAATCTGTTTGCATCCGAGATAAAATTTGAGGAACCACGATGGGTGTCCACTGGAGCATCTTTCAATAGGAAAGGTCCTAACTGCAGCCCATCTGCCCCCTGTATTCTGCACAGACCTTTTCAAACTCTGAATGTTCGTCTGTCAAAGCCTTATAGACAAGAGGGGCAAAAGAAAGGACAATTTCACCATGAGGGGAGTAAAAATCTGAACACAGTTCCAGTAGGAACAGTGGAGATGAGACCTTTAAATACTCTTCAAATGGAGCATCTTGTGAGGTAGCTTTTGAATCATGAGACCACAAGAGGCAGAATTTCATCTCCCAAGAAGTCCCTTCCAGGACTAGAAACAAACTTCTGGATCACATAGTCCTTCTGCCTACAGATCTGGTACAACGCTCTCCTCCCCACCCCCATTATGCATAAAAACAGAGAATCACTCTGGTTGGAAGGGACCACCAGGATCATGAAGTCCAATCTTCCTCCTAACAATTCCTTAAGCACCAGACCACAGCCTCAAGTGCTTCATCTGCTCATTTTTTGAACCCCTCCAGGGATGATGCCTCCACCACCTCCCTGGGCAGCCCATTCCATTGTCTAACCACTCTCTCAGTGAAGAAATTCTTCCTAACATCCAATCAAAACCTTCCCTGGTAGAACCTGCCATTTTCTCTCATCCCATCATCAGTATTTTGGGAGAAGAGACCAACACCTGCCTCACTACAACCTTCTTGTAGGTAGAGAGCAACAAGACCTCCTCCCAGTCTCCTCTTCTCCAGACTAAACCACCCCAGTTCCCTCAGGTGGTCTTCATAAGGAGTATCAGCCAGCTTTTGGACCCGATTTTGCAGAAAACCAACCAAAAAAAGCACTCAGTGAAGGCTCTTTACCATTGGCCATGTACTCTGTCACAATGTAGATTGGCTGTTTCGTGACTACTGCGTACAGCCGGACCAGTTTGTTATGCTGGAGTGTCTTCATCAAGTTTGCCTCAGCCAAGAAGGCATCAGGATCCATGCTGCCCTCCTTCATGGTCTTCACGGCCACCTTAATGTTGTTTTTGTAATATCCTGCAGAAAGATGGAGGAATTTTGACCTTTCTAGGGGTTCTCTCAGGCCGAGCGATAAGGAGCAAAGAATCACAGCAACATCTTTCAACGTCTGGGCAAGAACCACGTGGTAAATCTCAGTGCCAGTGAGCTCAGAGCAACCAGAAGGTATGAGAGGAGAAGGGAGAGACATGGCACAACTGTCAATCCATGTGGCTTCATCAGGGGTCATCCCTACCCTGGGTGGTGGGCACCCGTGCAATGAGCCCATCCTCACGCAGTCCTCCCAGCCCTCAAAGGCTCTTTCTGGGTGAAACCCCTGGGGCCTCCCACCAGCTGGGTTCTCAGACCATCCAAACACCATGAAAAAAAGCCAGGACTCTGCAGTCAGGATGCTGACTCCATCTGGTCCTATCCACAATCTCCATTGCCAAGGCAACGTGCAACCACAAAGAGGACAGCAAAGGAAGCTGAGCTCACTCCACTTCCTCTCCCACTGATTAGCAGTGGGCAGGAAGGTTTAAGGGATTGAGGTCTGGGCTATAAAGTAGAAGGAGAAGCAGAAAAAGTGGGATAGTGTCACCCAGCTACTCTGCTGTGTGTAGCTTAGGATCCTACAACCATGCCCAGGATTCCCAGGAAGAACGAGAGCATATCTCAGAAGATGAGTATTCAGTTACTTCAGCACCTCTCACACTCATCCAGCCTGTGAAACCAATGCTCAGCCACTGACCTGGGCCAGAACAACCCACCTGGTCCTCCCCAGGAGTAGGACATCTCCTCCTATGTGTCTACCCATAAATAATGTCCTTATAATTTAGGATCCCCCACCCAGATGAGCCCTG
>NW_008586092.1:0-12253 GCF_000691845.1 Merops nubicus | reverse complement strand
GAGGCCTTTCCATCTCCTCTGTTTATCTATTTTTCCCCTGGAAGGGGAGGAATTCTACTTACCCATCCACACTTCCCCAAACTGCCCACTGCCAAGTTTCCTCACGAGCTTCAGCGACTCGCGTGGGATCTCCCACTCGTCCTGTGCCCAGGGTCTCTGGGGAACCAGGGATCTGCAGGGAGCTGTCAGCCGCTGGCACAGGCCATCCCCTTTCTCTGTATGAGGAGGAAGCACAGGACACTTCAATGGGATGGCAGAGAGAACCTCCTCCTCCTCCACCTACACGTGCCAGGGAAAAGTCAGCCTGTGGAAAATCCATGGCAGAGGGGGCTGGAACTAGATGATGTTTAAGGTCTTTACCAACCCAAACCATTCTAGCATTCTGTGAAACCTCCACAACCACACAAATGTTTCAGCCACAGGGATCAAGGTGCCCAGAATGGAACCAATGAAAGGAAAAAGCTCAAAGCAAGCCACAAAGGAGCAAATTCATCTGGCCAGCTAGTCCAAAGCATCCCTCCTGCAGATCCCTTCAACATTCATTTCTTTCTTTTCCTGACAGGAGACACTCCCTGGTCATAGGATTGTGAGCAGAGTTCACCCTTGCAATGCCCTAGGATGAAAACCAGGACATGGGTGCCCAAGTTCTGCTTGTAGGGGTACACCTGGCCCATGAGGGTGGAGGGAGTGGTGGTGGTGGCTAGTGAGCCTGTCCTCCCTCTGTCCACATGCCCACCTTCTGCTGGGAGACAAACCCATGAAGGAAGGGACACGACTCACGGCTGTAATGATGGATTAGCTCTGGCAGGCTGGAGAAAGTCATCCTGGGGGAGATGTAATACCCCCCACCATCCAAGGAGCGGATCCTGTAGTGTTTGATGTTGTCCCCACGAGCAGAGTCGCTGTCTCTCACAGACAAGGAGTAGGAACCTGGAGAATGAGCATAAGAAGGAGCTGTGAGGACAAGCAGCAGCCCAGTCAGGGACCAGCTACCTCCTCTTTCCTCAGCTGCATGCAGCTGCAGACACCTCCCCCAGCCCTTGATGATGTCTTCTCAGGGCAGGTCCCACCAGACTGCAACGCTGCCAGCTTTCCTTTCTCCAGAGCAAGTGGAGAAGATAAAGGTTCATCAGAGCTTAACTGGGCCTGTTGAGGCTTCGAGTAAAACCTGCCTATGGTCAACAGCCCCAAGGAAGACATATGACAATCAATAGCACACCTCCAGCCACAGCAATCAGATGTTCCTTAGGTCATATGGTCTTGCCATAGCTCCATATCTCCCATCTGAGCTGCCAATCCCAATCTCACCCAGATGAAACAAGTGACTGCAGTCTCATCAGTCTGTAGAAACATGGGACTGACAAGGAGCTGAATCACCCTGCCAGCAGCACCAGAACTTGGTTAGAGAGAAGGATAAAGGCAGGAGATACATGTCCCTTGTCAGCACTATCCAAGGTCCCCATGTCCCTTTTATCCCCTGTAGCCCTTGTACCAGGTCTGTGGTTCAGCTGGAGGTGCAAAAAGGGCCTAGGGGAGACCTACATGCTCCAGTACTCAAAGGGTGGCTACAAAGAAGATGGAGATTCCTTTTGACAAGAAGTCCCATCGAAAAGATGGGGGGTAATGGGTACCAGTTGCTCCTGGGGAGATTGATTGGACACAAGAGGAAATTTTTTCACAACAAGGACAATCAGCCATTGGAATTATCATTGGAGTTACCATTGTAATAATCTCCCCAGAGAAGGGGTGGATTCACCAATATTGGACCCTCTCAAGATTCAGCTGGACGAGGTGCTGGACCATCTTCTCTAGGCCATGCTCTTGCCAAGAAAGTTTGGACCAGATGATCCTTAAGGTCCTTTCCAGCCTGGTATTCTGTGATTCTATGAACTGAATGGCTCAGAAATAAACTTGTGACTGTGGCTGGACCACATCTAGAGATTCACACCTGGATTCATGGACCTTTTGACCTCAAGGGACCTATCCAACCGTCGACCACTCCAACCTTTTATTCTCTCCTTATAGTTGGTTTATAATCTAAACCATGGGGTTGTTTTTTTGCACACAGAAGCATCACTAGATGTTGCTACAGAGCAGCAACTTCCAGCCTGTGTCTGTATAAATTTCAGTACAGCTCAACGGTGGCTTTTCCTCCCTTTTTCTGGATCATATTTCTGGAACAAGCTGTTAGAAGCCTGCTGGGCTGTTAAAAATCTCCTACGTCACCCGGGTTGACAGGCTGCCCTTTAAAACATTAAAGATCTGTGGTGTGGGATCAGAACCAGGAGTGGGACCTTTCCCAGTGACTCTGAGACCCTCATCCTGCGTGCAAAGAGAAGGTGACAGACACACAACCACCACTGGCTGGTGTTTCTCCAGCACAGCACCAGCACTTCCCTATGCTGTGGCTGGAAGCTATTTGCATTTCTAAAAAGAAACAGAAGAAGAACCATCTTTGTGGATATTTGCCTTGTTGATGGGATTATAAATTTTTACAAGCAGGATTTGGGAGAGTCTAAAATTTTTCCAAGTGCTAGGAGTCCTTTGGGGGAGGTGCCTTTCTGCAGAGACCGGATGCTTCTCAGTGGTGCCCAGCAACAGGACAAGGGGCAACTGGCACAAACTGGAACCCAGGAGGGTCCATCTGGACAGAAGGGAAAAATTCTTTGCTTTGAAGGTGCCCAAGCCTGGAGCAGCTGCCCAGAGAGGCTGTGGAGTCTCCTGCTCTGGAGAGATCCCAAACCCTCCTGGCTGTGACCCTGGGCACCCTGCTGTGGGGGAGCTGCTGGAGCAGGGGGTGGGGTGAGATGTTTCCCAGAGGTCCCTTCCAACCCCCACCACTATGTGATTCTGTGATTCTGTGACAATTTGATTCTGTGACTATAAGATAGGGTGGCATAATACTGATGGGAGACCTGCTGCTGTAAATGCAGAGCCAGGGAACCTCAAGACTGGAAGCACACAGCCTCAGCTTGTTGGGCTCCCTCTCAACAAAGAAGGAAATTCTGAAAAAAACCCTTCCTTCTTCATGAGTGTCAAGTAGAAGGTGGACTGAGAAGCCCTTTTGGTTCTCAGTCCATCTAAGAAACTGCCCTGAAGCACCTTTAGTGGGGCAACAAAACACTCAAAGGAAGGGCAAAGGAAAGGCTCATTTTTGCAGCCCATGTCTCAATGACACAGCTCAGGACGTGGTGAACGTGGTGAAATCCCCAGCATTGGACACTTTTAAGTTTCAGCTCCACAGGGTGCTGGAGCATCTTGTCTAGACAGTGCTTTTGCCAAGAAAGTTTGGAGCAGATAATCCTTCCAACGTGATACTCTGTGATGGCTTTCCAGGGAGTGATCTTTGGTCCCTGGTGGGTGCAGAGAGGTGTTGGCAGGGCCTGTGCTTGCAGTGCTCAGCACAAGTCCTGCCAGAGCTGCTCAGCCACACTCACACCCCATAGGACTTGGCCCCAGACCTCCTCTGGCTCCTCTGTGGTACCTAGATGGCCTCAAGTTGCGAATAATAATAATAATGACAAATTAATAATGAAACTATACGGCTAATAATAATATTTCCTATTATTATTGATGAGGATGATGATGATGATGTTTCAATTTCAAAGTGATTTGAGCAACGTGCAGGCTAGGCTGGGTTACATGGCACGAGTCCAGGAGGGTGCTTTGCACGCCTGGGATGTGGCTCAGGGTACCTTGTGTTTACAACACAAGGTCTGCTGGAGGAAGGAGCCAAACGTGGTGGGAAGCCAACTGTACTGACAACAGAGAGCGTTGCCAGAGGAATTGTGCAGGAACTTAATGACCAACGTGTGTGCAAGAGGGTGAGAAGAGGAGACTTGATCTGTTTACTGGTATGGCTGCACCCAAAACGCCTGCTCTCCTGCAGGACCTCCTCTCCAGACCCCACTGAGCCTTTAAATCCTCCTCCATCTTTCAAACCAGGGATGCAGAGCAAGAGAAACTTCCAGAATTTTGGCTAAACTCCTTCAGTGAAACATTTTCCCAGAGGAAACACATTTTTCCTGGTGCTCTGTAGCAGGGGGAATTGGTGCAAGCCAGGACTTTTGGAAGGAGGCTGGTGAGGAGGAAAGGTGGACTTCACCCACTTTCCTTCCCTAGGGACACGTCTGGCTTGTGAAGACACAACTCAATGAGCTCCAGGCACCCTCCAGGCCAATCTATCAGCTGCCTGCTACCAGCATTAATAGTTATCCTGTCATTAGAGCTAATGACTGTGCTTCACTCCAAGTCAGAGCTCAGTTTGCTGGAGGGAGTGTGGTAGAGCTTGCCTGGTCACTCACCATGGCCAGTTCCTGTTCCCTTGGGAGCTGCAGTGTAAAGACAGAGCACCAGGGCTGTAAAGCTTCAATTGTCTCTTCTCCCAGGGACAGCAGCAAATGGAAAAATGTTAAATGGAGCTGGACAGATGGCAGGACTCCTAATCTCCCCTGATGAGCTGTCAGGTCCTTGCTGTTCAAAGGGTGGCATGTTTTGCATGGGAAAGAGCAGCAGAATATGTAAAGGGTGAGACTCAACTTCACATCATACCTAGGGCTGACTCAGTCACCTAAATATAAGAGTCTAGTACTATCTGAGATGCTTTGGGATACCTGCCTGGGCTGGGTGCATGGGAAAGAGCAGCAGAATTTGTAAAGGGTGAGACTCAACTTCACATCATACCTAGGGCTGATTCAGTCACCTAAATATGGGTGTCTGAGATGCTCTGGGACACCTGCATGGGCTGGGTAGACATGGTGCAAAATCAAACCTCCTGGTGCAGCACATGGAGAAGACCAGAGAGGTGGTTGATGCCCCATCCCTGGCACCATTCTAGGTGAGGTTGGAGGGGGGCTCTGAGCAACCTGCTCTAGCTGCAGATGTCCCTGCTCCCTGCAGGGAGCATGGACTAGATGACTAGATGACTCCCTCATGAGAGCCAGGAGCTGGTGACTCAGCCCAGCTGTAGAGCTGTGTCCCTGCAGGTTTTGGAATCATTATTACTTTGGGGGAAGGTTGGTTTACTTTCAGCAGCTTCAGCAAAACTAGCTCTCTGATGAGGACTTCACTGCTGGTCTGCTTCCTGCACTGTCTTGGACAAGGACCCATCTTCCTGGGAGGCTGAATGTTCCTGTCACAGCCTCAGCAAAAGGTTGGCTGAAAGCAAAGCCCCCCAGGTTTGCAGATCTTCAGTATCTTTAAAATGAGGTGCTGCTTTGGATGGTTTTTGAATGGGTGCTGCTCTTAGGCAGGGTGCAGAATGCTTCCCTCTGTGGTTGAGACAACCCTATACAAGGCAACCACCCTCCAGTGCATGGAGATAAGGGGGCTACTGCCCTTAGCTGGACTCTGTGCTCAGCCTTGAAGGTCAAATGTTGATGGTGATGTGCAAAATGCATAAAAATATCTGTGACTGAGGAGGAAAACAGGAAGAACCTGTGGATTCAAAGAGCAGGGTTAATTCCAGGCATTGCTCTGGGCATCTCGTGATGCTTTGCGTTGGTGGACTCAGCTTCACGACACATTTGGAGATGCAGGGCTTTCTCTTTTCCCCTTCCCTTCAGAAAGAGGAAGATGTGGTTAAGATGCATCACATGGTGTCTAAGACTAAGGCAGCAGGTATTCAGGTAGAGGCTGATCCCATAGGATGATCCAGAGGATGAGGTGTTTGAAGGAATAGCAGCCATATTTTAAGACAGAATACTAAATAGCAGAGAAGGCCAAGGTGAGACTCACATTTCAGAGCAGAAGCTGATCTCTGACCACTTGGGACTAACATGGGACTTTCATGGAGTGGAACATGCCACGTCTGCTAATGGAGAGTATCACACCCCTCCAGCTAAGTCTGCTGCCAGCAGCATTAAAAACTGGGTCTAACCTGGTTATTTCTCCTTGAATCTCAGCACTCCATCACCTCTCTCCAAACTTTGTGTGACCTAGACCCAACCACACTCCAGAGAACAAGCTACTTGTAAAGGAGAATGCTTAGAAACCAGATTATTCAATGTTTCCTGACCTGCAGGTTCCCTTAACCTTCTGAAAACTGCAAATCCACATGGAAAACAGATCTACTTGGCATCACCTCATCAGAGACAAGGGGGAAGCCAAAGCAGGCTGCCATAATGCTAGCACAGCAGCCCTGCCTCATGGGAGAGGTCTACAGCAAGATGAGCATCTTGATGGCCCACTTAGCCCACTAGATATCACACCAGCTCAAGACCAGTGCTCCAGTTTGACTCTATTTGTCAAATTCTTCTGTTGGAGTGTTGGAAGTGTTCAGGTCTGCAACCCAACCAGGGCTCAGACTGCATCTGTGGGTGAATGACACCACGCCAGGACCTGCTCTCTAGTCCTGGGGTCACATCCACACCATGAAGCTCTTCCTCGGCCTCCAAAATTGGATGATTGCACTCAAATTGGCTATTGGGAATGGTGAGTGGTTGACACCAGGACAAAACCTGCACTGGGGTTGTGTGGGTGACCCAGCTGTCACATTCAGGCTCTGGCCCTGTTTCATTTACTGGTAGTGGTGTAGCCATGGAGGAAGGAACAGATACAGCCTTGGAGACCTCCACTGTGAATGGGGGGAAAGAGAGGCAAGAAAGGAAGAAAGAGAAGCTGCAAGAGGCAAAAAAGAGTTGTAAAATGGATCCAATCTATCTATTCCCACTCTTACTCTTTGCCCTGGACCTTGTAGAAGCATTTGGGAAGCAAGACAAGGAAAAAAAGGTCCCATACCACTTCAGATGGATGCTCCAAGTCTCTACTGATCTATTAGGAAGACCTAAACACCTTTTCCCATGTGGCAAGGACAGATTCCTGTAGCCATTTCACAGAAAAGAAACCAAAGTACAGCAAGACTGAAGCATTTTCCTGAAGTACACTATGGAGCTGATTCAGAGCAGAACCATAGGACCACCCTGAGCATCATTTTCTCTGTGCTGTAAAAACATCTGCTGGCCCAGAGGATGCAAGAAGAGAGGAGCAGGAAAGAAGCAATATGAAATTCCCACAGGACAACCTAAACTGGTGTCCAGACCATCAAATGAACAGCATAAACCAGAGGAGTATTATGGTTAGTCATTATATCCTGCCTGGGAGAAGTGATCACAATGCTCTGCCCTTTCCATCCTCACTGGGTCACGTCTTCAAAGGCCAGATAAGCTCACAGGGAAGGGAAGTGGGTGAAGTCCACCTCTTCTGCACATCAGCCTCCTTCCCCAAGTCCTGACTTACATCAATCCTCCCTGCTACAAACCATCAGGAAAATAATATTTCCTTGGGGAAAAAAAGTTTCACCAAAATCTCTGAAATTGTGCAAATTTCTGCAGCAGGTGGGACAAACTCTTCTTCAAGAGCACATAGAAGGTTCTCCATTTGCCAAAAAAATGAACATTTCCTCAGAGAGAAGAGAAAAATAAACCCCCTACACATAGTTTTGGAAAATTTCTTCTGCTCATTTGTCTTCCTGCATCTCTGCCAGGGAATCTGGTGACAAAATCCACCCTTACTACAGCCTGAGCCACACACACGAGTAGCACCAGGAGGATATCTCTGCCCTCCAAATCCCCAGCTCACTTCTGCAGCCCTGCTGACCCTGCTGAGCCTGCCACGTGTTATTTTGTCCAGTCAGCCCCAAGAAACACTGAGACAGTGGAACTCTGCAGCTCAGGTCTGGAAGGTTTCCCCAGGGGTTAAGTTTGCTCTGTGGATCTCACCTTGGCTGGTTTCACTCTCCCGGACAAGGAAAGAGCCAACTTTGTTACCAGGGGACAACAGCAGCCGTTCAGCATCTTTTCTGCTCAGAGTTTTAAAATACCACCTGAGAGAAAGAAAAGGGAAAAAAGATTGATAGAAAAGGAAAAGCTCAAAAAAACCCCCAAATTCTTTCCAATTGCTCTTTTTTTTTTTTCTTTACCATTACACTCTGAAACAGAGGGTTATTTTTATCAGCAACTAGTTCTTCATCTGCTGGAAAGTGGCAGTAATGGACTGTTTTCAGGAGATTAACACCAGGGTTCGTTCACTTCGGGTTTATTTCCCAGCCTGGCAATTCAATCATGGCAAAGAGGAGGTGGTAGGTGCAGTACCTCTTAGAGGAGAGAAGAGCAAGCTCAGCCAGAGCCTGTGAGGCACACAGGGACCCACAGCTCACCTGGCAAGTGAGTAAGCCCTGAGCAGTGCCCAGGGTTGGAAATAAAGCAGGTATGTGGGCTGCAGGCTGAGCAGAGGGTGCCCATAGCCATTTACATGCACCCTCTGGATTCAAAGAGCATTCACATCTCAACCACCCTTCTGTGCACTGAGAAATATGTGCTGAATGCAATGATGGCTGGGTCCTTCCAAATGTAGACTGCAAGTGGGATGGATCATTGGTTCTGTGAGACCCCCCTGCAGTGCTGGGGCAGCTCTGGAGTCCTCAGCACAGCAGAGCCAGGGACCTGCTGGAGCGGGGCCAGAGGAGCCCCAGCAATGCCCCGAGGGGGGAACCCCTCTGCTGGGAGCCCAGCAGGAGAGAGTTGGGCTGGGGCAGCTGAGAGGAGAAGGCTCCAGCTGGGGAGACCTGCTGGGGGCTGCCAGAACTTCAAGGGGGCATACAAGAAAGATGGGAAGAGACATTTTATCAGGGCCTGTTGGGATAGGACAAGGGGGGATAGTTTTCAACTAAAAGAGGGAGATTAGATGAGAGAGAAGGAAGAACTTGTTGATACTGAGGGTGTTGAGCCCCTGTCCCAGGCTGCCCAGAGAGGTGGTCGCTGCCCCATCCCTGGCACCATCCCAGGGGAGGTTGGCCGGGGCTCTGAGCACCCTGCTCTAGCTGCAGATGTCCCTGCTCCCTGCAGGGGGTTGGACTGGATGAGCTTCAAAGGTCCCTTCCCACCCAAACCATTCTATGATTCTATGAATGCCATAGATGAAAATAAGTCACAGAGACAATGTCTTCTGCAGCTTGTATTATAGGCATAATAAACCATTTTGGCCCAAGTCTTTCTTACCACCTTCTTTGCCAGGAGCCAAACATGAAGGCTGCATTTGGACTAATGAAACAAACAGTGCCAGGCTGTGGGTCCAGGCACTGGCACTCAGTGGTCTGCCCTGTTGAATTGTTGGTGAGGTCTCTGGCACACCCAAGACCTGGTCAACACGGTCCCTCCTAAGTGATCCTCAGACCCAGGCTGTATATGGACACTGTCTTGGAGGCTGAGCAATCTTCACACTAGGCATGTGGGTGGACTGGCCCAGTGGGGCCAGAGGATGATCCCTGGCACTGCTAATTTACCAGTGCAAACATAACCTTTATGTTCTTTCTCCAAAATCCTTCTTGTCCATGGTGGGCACAGTCAATGGGACAGAAATCTTTGCCCACTTTCTCCATGGTCACCTCCTCCTCCCTGCTCTCCACCCACAGGGTGCTTAAAACTTCTCTTGAACTTTTGGGCAGCCTTTCTGAGGATGCTGAAAGGCCTCTTGCCATCCAGCCCAGCAGTGACACCTTCTTGCTGGCAGGTGAGGCTGTTCCCATAGCTTGTTGAGAGCCAGGGCACTTCAACAGTGTTCACCCTTCGTAAGCTTACACACTTACTTTTCCTCTTCCAAACTGTCTACTTGTGCAACGAAGTTCCTGGGGATGTAGCCTTTCCTCCCACTGCTGAGGGATTTGGCCAGCCACCAGTCGCCCTCGCTGCAAAGCAAGAAGAGAAAGTGTGAGTGCCCTGAGGAGGGTCCATGACAAGCCAAGGCTGCAGGGACAAGAGGATTTCTGGGGTTTTGAGCGCTTCAAATAGGCCAGTGTTCCTTAATCCACCCTACAGATCCCTCTTGATTCCTTAGAAACACCACCAGGTTGAAGGCTGTTGGACTTTGGGAGGTCACAATCTCTTTCCATGAAGAGGGAGGAAGTGCAGAGTGAACACAGACCCAAATCTCTGCGACGTTCCCCAAGTGAGAGGAGGGACATCTGGGTCACTGTGGGTTTGTTTTGCATAGGGACATTGGGGCTCCTCCTTTCTGCTCCCTCCTTTTCCTGCCAGTCACCCCATTGCTTTGCTTTCCCATCACTATCTCAGTCACCAGCTGTGACCAGAAGTCCTCCTCACCCATCAGTCTCCCCTGCCCCACGGGTCCCAGCCCATGGCATCAGGGGCTCACCTCACAGAGAGGTCAAGGGTGGAGCAGCCCTACAAGGCCAAACGACCAGGGGACCCAAGCCCACCTCTGTCCTGTGATGGACTGGGCAGATGGACTGTCAAGCTCTCCTCCCATGAGTTTGAGAGGAAGGTGAACTGAAACCACACGTCTCTCTGGCTTGATTCTGTCCTTTCCTCTGACTACACCCAACCCACATCCTTTGCAAAAGCATGATCAGCACAAAATAAGAAACAGGAGCTGGGTTATTGTTATTTATGCTACTCCTGCGCCCACACATAGCAGCAGTGAAGAAGGTCTCAGGACTATCCAGGCAGGGGGGCTACCTGACCCCCACCTATCCATAACCCAAGGAGAGCACGGAAGTGTGACCTTCTCCACCTTGCAGAGAGAAGAGGGTGCCCAGAGTTACACTCTGGAGCTAAGTCAAGACTCAGGCTCACATCTGGTGAGCCTCACCCCAAGGTCCCCTCTTTCCCAGCCTCACCATGGCAATCCTTGAGCTCCCCTCTGGCAGCAGGTCACTTACTTGGAGAGGATTTGGAGTTTCTCCCCCTTGACCAGTGGCAGGTCACGGTCACTCGAGGCAGGGAAGTCATACAGGGCAATCACAACCAAGTTATCTGAAAGAAGCAGCAGCACCCATGAATCCCTCTGATTCCCTGCCAGGGGGGTGATGCACACCCGGGTGTACGATGGGGCAGTTCACACACCCCCACACACGGGGGCTGACACCCCTCCTGTCCTCCAAAAGCCACCATCTCCACCAAAAGCCAAGCTTTCCACCAGCCCTGCTCTCCTGCCAACCACAACCTCTGCTGAGGAACTAATGCTGATTCACCAAAGCATTTCCTGCCTGTGTGGTTTTAAAGCACTCCAGACCCCTCTATCCACAAACCCCAGTGTGTCAACAAGAAAAAAAAGCTTCGTGTGGAATAAGAAGGGTCATAAATAACCTGTCAGAGTTTGGCCTGAGTCTTACGTGGCGGTAAATGAAAACTGCTGTAGCAACATCTCCCAGGGTGGCTCTGGGATTTGGCACAAAAAGATGAGGTTTTCTTGATTGAAAAAGGTATAAAGTCATCTCAGATTCTGTTACTCAAGCCCATTGCTTGGATTTAACTCTCCCTCCAGATGCTCTCAGCTCAGCCTGTATCTTGCTGAGATACATGATGATATCTCATCCCTTTTCACATGCAGCTCCTTGCAGATGGGCCACCACGTTTAAGTCATGCTGCAACTTGAGACCCAGCACCTCTACAGCACCTGGGTGCTCCATCCAGCTGGAATTCCTGGAATCATGATCATGGAATCACTCCCAGGGAGATCATGATTCCACCCAGGGGGTGGAGGCTCCAGGATCTCCTTCCCCCTCCTTAGCCCCAGTGCACTTTAGATGATGCAGAAGACAAAAACTGTGTTCTGTGGCTCTCCTTTCACTTGCAACACATCTGGGTTGAGGCTGTGAGCAAGTCTGCAGCCCCATCCCCTACCCTACCACGTTGCCTTTACTCCAGCCATGTTGGTTGAACCTTAACTTTGGCAGTGTAAAATGAACTTGCTGGTGCATGTGAGTTGTGCTGTGCATGGCAAAGCTGCCACCTGGAAAATGCTGCTAACCCACCCCAGGGCAGACCTCTGGGGGCTGGAGCTGAGTTTATTCCCCAGCAGGGTTGCCCAGGGCTGTGCCAGGCTGCCCAGGGCAGTGGTGGAGTCCCCATCCCTGGAGGGGTTTCCAAGCCATGGAGATGTGGTGTGAGGGACACGGGGCAGTGGGGACCTGGCAGTGCTGGGGGAACAGTTGGATTTGGTGATTTTACAGGTGTCTTCCAACCAGAACAATTCTGTGGTTCTATGAATCTCTATCTCTGCATGCCCAGTTTGTGCTGGTGCAGCTCTCAGAGAGGCTGTGGAACAGTTCATGAGTGCTCTGCAGGCTCGCAGCTACTGAAGCAGAAATGAGCAGCTATTTTGGGGCAGCTCAAGCTTTATAAAGAAGATCAGCACACAGACAGGAACATAAAAATCAAACCAAAGCACACTGGTGAAAAAGAAAAAGGAAAAACAAAAGCAGAAAAAAAAAAAGAAAAAGAAACAGAAAAAAAAA
>NW_008586091.1:0-29403 GCF_000691845.1 Merops nubicus | reverse complement strand
TGTCTCTCCCTTACCCTCTCCTACCCCCTTCCCCTTCACGTAACAATGGCCCACCTCTGAAGCCTGTCCCTTTAGATGACATCCCTTCCCCCCAGCATGTCGACTGCAACACACAGCTTGATATTGTCAACAAACCTGCTGAAGGTGCACTTGATGCTATTGTCCATTTCACCACCAAAGATGTTAAACAGCACTGGTCCCAGTGCCAGCTCTGAGGAACACCACACTTCACTGGTCTCCACTTACACGTCAAGCCATTGACTGCAATGCTTTGAGTGCAACCACCCAGCCAGTTCCTTATCCATCAAGTGGTCTGCCTGTCAAATCCATGTCTCTCCAATTTAGAGACAAGGGTGTTGTGCAAGACAGCGTCAAATGCTTTGCACAAGTCCAGGTAGATGTCACCACTTGCTCTTCCCCCCTTTACCAATGCTGTAACCCCACTGTAGAAAGCCACCAAATTCATCAGGCACAACTTGCCTTTAGTGCATTCATGTTGGCTGTCACCAATCACCTCCTTTTTTTCCATGTTACCTAATGTGTTTCCTGGGAGGATCTGCTCTGTGATGTTCCTGGGCACAGAGGGTGAGACTGACTATTCTATAGTTGCCTGGGTCTTCCATTTTTCATTTTTTAAAAATGGGGGTTATGTTTCCCCTTTTCCAGTCAGTGGGAACTTCATCAGACTGCCACAACTTCTCAAATATGATGGATAGTGGCTTAGCAACTTCATCTGCCATTTCCCTCAGGACCCACAGATGCCCCTCAACAGGCCCCATGGACTTGTACACCTTCAGGTACCTCAAATGGTCTCAAACCAAATCTTCTCCTACACTGGGCAGTTTTTCATTCTCCCAGTCCTTTCCTTTCCTTTCCTAATGGGAAGAAAGAAGAACCTTCCAGAACAGAACAAAGCAAAAAAAAAAAAAAAATGCAGGAATGAGAAGAATAAAGAGCTATGCCTCTTAGTACACACATTAACACTAGGTAGCATTTTATACATATGGATAATATTTTGTAGCTCACAGGTTTAGATATCTAATTTACCTCAAGCAGTTAGAGTATAATCTTCTAATATGACTTTCAGTAGATAGGTAGACAATAAAAAGCAAAATACCTTTTTGTGAATCTAGTAATTTCTGCACTTTCAGACACATATTTCATGAGTCTAGTTTTTATTTTCTTAAACAACTTTTCCTTCTCAGCCATTAAAATTGGAAGTGATAGTCTTAATCTAACACTGACATAACTGTAAAAATGCATTGTTGGCATTGGAAACAAATGGTTTTGTATTTATGACACTGTGTACGACACATTTCTGCTCTTTGAAAAACAATAAGATTTATTAGATCATTTTTCCTTTGCTGACAACGCCTTATATGTGTTTAAAATACAGATAATAGAAACTGTGCATATACATAGGAAATTCTGATAAATAAAACAAAAGCTCCACCAAGAGTATGATTGCAGCAGTATAAAAATTCAAAAGGGTGTCTTAACAATATCAAATTGATAAAGGCTCATTAATGGTTTGTCCTACTATGCCAATTCACAGACCAAGTGACAAGCATATAGGTAAAGAGAAAAAAGCTATAAATGCAACAAACATTGTCGTTCACTACGAAAGCATTTTTTGAAATAAATGATGTAGCAAATAGTATGTAGAATAATGTATCTAAAACAGTACTAAACAAATATTCAAAACAAAGCTACAACCATAGAATGGCTTTAAAATCTTCTTATAGGCTATATTTATAAATCTAACAGTCATGCAGCACCGAAATACCATAGATGGTAATACACTTACTGAATGAGGTCCACTTATATGGTAGAACATGATTTGTTACACTAGAATAAATTCCCTCTACCATGACTGCAAAGGGAAACTTTAAGTATCACCTCATCTGGATTCATCACTGTTGTTAATACATGAAATGCAAAATATCTCCAAAAATGGCTGGAAAAGAAACTAAATAAAATGGAGTGTATGATCAAAAATATTTTTGCTATCTTTTTAGGTCTCTTTTACAACATATTAGCACAACAATTTATCTAACCATCCAAGCCATGAGAAAAGCAGTGGTCTTATTGCCCTCCCTCGAAAACAGAAGGGATCATTTTTATATCTCAAATTAATTTATCATAGGGGAAGAAATCCCCTTAAACTTATAGGATATTTTTAGTCTCTGTGAGACTAAAAATTTTGCAAATGATTTTGCAAGTAATTCATAGGTCAATGCATTAGATTCTGTTTGCCACCAGGAAATTCTGTAAAAGGATCTAGTGGAACAGAAAAAACATTGTAAGGTATGTGACAGGAAGTGGAACAAGACTGTCCACTGAGGTACAGATGTAATCAGCAATGCTGTTTCTTTCAGAGTTAGTAAGGATCAGTCAAAACAAACACATAACCTGCAGGAGATATTCTAGTATACAATGTGTGACAAGAACTTGGAGGCAGGTATTGCAGCAATCTGTTCCAACACAAATGGGTAACACATTATGTTCCAAGGAATATAAAGAAGTATAACTGTGAGGTAATAACAAAAGATTCTGAGAAAAAAAAAAAAAAATCCTCAAAGGAAAAAAAAAAATATTACTGTACTGAAGCTTCTGCATCAGAAGAAGAACGTCTCTCTGGCAGCCCAGAAAAACGATATAAACAAGCAAACAGCACAACAAAGCAAACTAAACTGATCCCCTGTAGTGACAATGTGGAAAAAAAAGAGGCATTCTGTACAGAAATGTTCTGGTAGCTTTATTAGTCTCTTCGGGCTTTCTGAAGAACTGTAGTAGAACTTACATTAGGTAATAAACTCTGCACTCACAGAGATACAAGAGAGATGTAAGCTGTTCATTGGCTGCTCTTTCTCCTATAATGTACGTGTGAGAATGTAAGTAAACTTAGACACTCTCTGACAGTAAGTAAAAAAATCTGTAGTGCCATGATTCTTCCTGAGAATTTACTTGACTTTAGGTTGTCTACAGTGCCTACAGTACTGGAATAAAAAAAAAAATAAAAATTACATTGTACATCAAATTTTCAGACATGCTTTATTTTACTGGAGGTATGACTTTCGGCTGCAATCTAGAGGAAATATAAAACTAGACCACAGAAAGCAAGACTGTCACTTAAAGTGGCGCATGAACTACCTGCTTATCTGTATCAGCTGTCATCTAGTGGTGATGGAAATTATAGCTGACTACGAGCTGACACACTAGCTGGAAAAGGAACCGAGTTGTACGTGCTGTTAACTGGTTAGCACAGAGTAAAGGATAAACCTGAGAGGCTGAAACAGACTCTGAGGAGTTGTTAATCTAATAGGAAGACATGCATACTGGGAATCATCTAGACACAGCCTTCCAAGGGACACAGCAAGTCCATGAACCACGCATGTGCTACTGTTGGTGCTGATAAAATAATAGTCTTTTAATAGTTGTGATATATGTGTCAGGTGGAAAGGCAGAATATGGAGAAAGTTGACAGTTGTGGCATCTGTTTTCATTTTCACCTAGTCTCATCATTTTCCCTAATGAGAAAAAGATGTTTTAGCTTAGAGTGAGCAGCTATGTCACAAAAATATCTCCTGTCAAGATGCAGCACGTGAAAAAGAAGCCGAAGCCATATCAGTATTTATCCTTCATTTGAAGAGGAAAGAAGCATTTGGTCTTCCTTACTATTTTATCAGACATCTAGTAGGAGTGTCTTATAACCAGACAGGCTGGATGGAACTTACTTCAAGCATCTGAACGCTTCATTTCAGGGCCTGTGAAAATAAAATAGGAATTGTATAAAATAAATATAAAACAATGGATCTGTTTTTACTAGCTACTTTATGATGACATGAATTGTGTACTATTTCCCTGTACTGAGATGTGAAACTAGCTGAGATGTAGCCTTCTACTCATTAGGCAAATATAAATAACCCTTGAGATGTATGTTTTCAAAAGAGTTACAGTTTCATTTTCTACCAGATACCATGTTAATCTTTTGTTTGTTTGTTTTTGTATGGGAGGGGAAAAAAAAGTGTAGCTTAAGTCCCCATTTCTTTCACTTTCTGTAATCATATCAATTGGGAACAAATTCTACATCACTCAGGTTAATGGAATGTAGCGATCTACACTCCTAGGTATTCTGAAACACCCTGTGATTACTGCACGTGCAAAATGACACTTTATACATTTTGTAGTCAGAAGTTGTGTACACTGAAGAAAAGCTGAGGTTGTGAAAATGTATTTTTCTACATACCTGCTGAAAGAATGTAGCTCCTGATAAACAAGCAAAGGATTAGCCTGTTGTCTGTAAGGGACATGCTATGTCACAGAAATGGGAAGTAACAAGTGCTGCAAAGTTACTGTACTTAAATAATTTGCAAACAATAGATTGCAATGATTTCAAAACTTTGTAGTCAAAACTGGCTCTGGGCATCCTACTGCTTCAGGCAATCTTCAACATCCCACGTTTTTAGCTGTCTTATTTAATTTTATATTTTGAATTGATTTCTGATTTTTTTTTTTCCAGCCATTTAAAACTAGTGTATATGTTTTAAAGATTTTTTTCCTTTTTTTTTTATTTGCCTTTTTTTTTCTGACAGTAGGTTCTTCTGTTAAATCCTCTCTTCCTCCTTGTTTTTCTTGTAAACTGTTTTTGAAAAGAGCAATTTTTCATCATCTTTCTTCACCATCGTCTCACTCTGTCTGCTCAGCAACATCTCTCGCATTGGGCATCTTGGTATCCAACAATTTCTTTGCTTCAATAGTTTAGTGTTATGTGATGTGCTTCTTCCAGCTCAACACTCTCTTTCAGTTGTTCTTTCACTCCTCTATTGGTCCTTCCACTTCCATTCCCAGCTCTCTTTAAACATCCTATCCTCTTACATCAATATTTGCATACACTAATATGACTATTTAAACTTCCCGTTCTCTAGTCCAGACACTAAACTCCTCCCCTACTTCTGCTTCAGCACATACACACCTTGAACACTCAGAGAGCTGAAGATTTCCGATGTGCAAACTGAACTGAAATGAATAAAAGTGGTTGGTTTATATTTTTTGTGGGGGGGTGATTTTTTTTTTGGGGGGGCGGGGTTGGTCCTAATGTGACAAGACAGGCAGGAGTTGCCTCTTGCTTAAGCAACAGGAGCCTGCAGAGGTTTTTGTTTTTTTTTTTTTTTTTCAGACATGGGTAAAACACTTTAAGCATTTACTCAAAACATTTTTTGGCAAAGACCTTGGATATTTCATTCTCCAAAAAATAAATATTGCCTTGAGTTCCATTCCAGCGTCCTCTTCATTTCCCAGTATCCTGTCCCCACTTTGCATACCTCACATATTCACAACTCAGAAATTTACTCTTATGTACATTGTATTTTCACCTGCTTACGGAGAAAAGCGTAATTTCAACACTGAACACTAGAACATAGATGATACCAGAATATCAGTGGAGACATGGCTTGAATTTCTTTTGTTTTCTTTTTTTTGTGTGTGCTTTTCTTCTAAGACACCTTTCTCTTGCAGCTTTAACTATCAAAAGCTCACATGCCAATTATCTGTGTTCTCAGCTACAGTTTGAGGGCTTTTCATGCAACTGTTTAGTCTTGTAATACCATTGGTTTTTCCTCCTATTTCTCTTCTCAGTGTCCATGTTCTTCAAATTTGTGAATTCCCACAGACATTATAGCTTACATAGCACAGAAATCCCACTTATCATAACCAGCTTCCTTATGCGATTCTCAGGTGGAACTCCATGGCCGGGACAACCTCCTGCCTGATCCTATTGCTATGCCAGCCCCCTGCTATCTGCTGTCTCGTCCTGCTCTGCCCTTGATAGTCTTAATACTCCCTCTCTTTTGCTTTCGTCATAGCTGAAGTTTTAGTAGACTTGCCTCCATGCTGTTCTCTCTTTTCAGCTTACTGGTGCTTGCCATACCTATCTTTCTTTTTGCTTCTTGCAGAACCTGTTCACGTATATGGTGTCCTGTAAATACTAATCAATGTCAAACATCTGATTTGCAGGATGTAAACTTTTCCCTCAAATTATCATCCTCCGTCTCAAAACCCACTGTTTGATTCTGATTATAGTCTTTTTATCCATCAGTTTCCTGCAATTTCGTTAATTTGAAAAAAACAGCCTCTTGCTTACTCGTGGAAATTAGAGATACTCTGTCTGAACTCCAGTAAACAGATGTTGAAATTCTCCACAGTTTTTACTGGGAGAACTGCGTGGCAAGATAGGGCTAAATTCTGAGTGAGAGGCTTGAAATTCTACAGCACTACCATGAACACACAGAATGTGCTTTAGTAGTTTCAAAAATATTTCAGAATAGAGGTTCTCACAATGAAAAACAGGAATTAGTGGTACAGCCTGCCCATCACTGTTCTCTTTATTTATGTATTATTTTTATTTTCAGTCTCATATTTTCGGTTTTGCATGTTTCTATAATGTTTTTGGTGAAAACATTTACCTAATTACTGAACAGGTATTTACCTAATTACTGAATATGTTAAAGAGGAAAATTGGAAAACTGATAGAAAAAGCTGCTTTCTGTCATACAAGAACAGGGAAAGAAATAAAACACACACTAAATAAAAAAACTTTTCTTTAAAATTTAGTTTTCGGCAATGATCTATCTTAATTTGGGGGCATAAAGTAACATTCTGTGGTTATTTTGTGTAGACTTGGAGGTCAAAATCAAGTAGTTGTTTTTTTTTTTTTGTTTTTTTTTTTTTTGTCACAAGCGGTATGAGCTGAAATCTAGTGGGGCCCTCAATCTAAACCAGTCTCAATTTTGACATCAGAGCTAAAAAGAGTTGGCAATATTGTACCTTTGGTTCTGGAAATCACTATCATCTCAGTTGTGTAATACAGGATTGAAGGTTTGATGCAGGTTTCTCATTTTACTTAGCACTTTAAAGGACAATGAAGGGTAGTTTAACATTTATTGATTTTCGTTTATTTTGTTTATGCCATGGCTGTAATTTGGAAGAGGTTTTTATTGATTTTTTTTTTTTTTTTAATATAACTGCATGCCTATCACCCAAATTTCCACTACCTTGCACTGTTTACTGCCAATTATCTCTGTGTTAAGTGGTTATAAAATGATTCCAGTTTATGTTGGTAGCTTATACTTACAATATACAGGCATATATATGATTATCAAATAGTGCAAAACTGGTGAGAATCTGACCTTTAATATTCAAAATATGTTTAATAATGTGTATGGGCATTCATATAGGAAGACAACAAGCCTGGAACGAGTATCACAGCAAGATTCTATTCCATGAGACTCATGGACTGTAAAATAAGAAAGATGTTACAGAAGCACTCTAGAAGGAAATATGTTAAATAATTGGGTCTTATAGTATCTCTACAAATAAAATCTATGCATGGAGGAATTTGGGGCACATATTCTAGTCAGGACTTAATTACTGGGCAGAATGGACTGCAAATACTGCCAGAACTTCCAACTGTGAGCACATATGTAAAGCCTTTAGACAAGTATTTGCAAGAGAAAGAAATTACAAGGTGCAAATGTTTAACAGACTCTAGATGAGCCATGAGGTACTCTTTCATGCTGCAGCATTATTTTAACAATAGAAAATATTTTCTCTCTCATTCACGCTAAATTAATCCTTAAGTACATAATTTATTTCCAAGAAAGATTTTTAAAAATAAAATGACTAAAGTTTTATTCTACTATAACTTCTGTGATATTCCTAAAAAAAAAAAAAGCCAAATTATCTTTACTTTTTTTTCTAGCATCAAGAGCGCATCCACTACTTATAACCCTCCTAAAACTCTGACAATCAATGTGACAATACAGTTAAACAAATTCCATCCTCCAGCCATTTCCTAGGTAACCATCCACAGAAATAAACTCCACACAGTGGGAGAAGAAACAGAAACATCCATACTCTTTATGTCTTTCTTATCAAAATTTTCCCCTATTATTGATTTTGAATTTACTTATACTAGTCTCACTTATAGATCATATCTGGCCTTTAATCTGCAAAGACCTAGGAATAAGGCACCATCTTTTTCCTAGCAAAGCATGTAGGACAACGGGATTATGCTCAGAGGTGGAACTTTTAGTATGCTAAAATAGAAATGGCAATCATAACGTTTTGTAGCTGACAAATACGAGGATAAAAAAACCAAGCTGAATCCATGGATAATTCATGGTAATGACATACATTTTTCTCATTTAATCTTAAAAGGAGGGAGTGCTTTATACTCACCTCCAGTAGAGTTTTAGCATACAAGACACAATAATATGTAAATATTCCACATAACTGTTGTTTTAATTGCAAAACATTCTCCATTATGCCAATAGCAGAACGGCTCTAAAGATTTTCATATAGATCTTACTACTAGGCTGAATCCACACATTTATCCTAAGTTCTACACGGCCCATCACCAGCAATGCTCTTACCTTCAGCAGACTTGAGTCTATGTTTAACAGTTCTGTTCTGCATAGGGTTTTCTTTCTATTCTTCTAAAATCTTATTCTCTGTAGTCAGTTCCTCTGTGTCTGTGGCTTCTGTGGCAGGTAGTCATGTCATTGAGAGTCAGGATACATGAGAAGTAAGCATATCTCACTCACGCCAGGACCAAAGTTGCCTATTGTCTACACAAGAGGTTACTTATTTCACCTTTGGTTGAGAAGACTGAGACTGCTTAAACTGAACCTTCTTCCCACTCTACCTCCTGTTTGCATAGGCCATTGCTGTTTCTGCTGAGGAGAAAAGGATCTCTTCTGTTTGTGCGTATTCTACGTTTATCCTTCCTTATCTCACCTTCACCACTGTGGAAAGCAAAGCAGAAAACCCTGAAGCATCTTCTTCTCTGTTGGAGACCTACTATGAGGTCTTTAGAATATACTTGTTGGTCTTACCTAACCAGATTTGGACTCGCATTCTTTTGAAATAATAATGATAGTTTCATGACACAGAAGCTTGTGAGCAAGAAGACACTTTAAATTGTTCTAATAAGCCTTTTTATACCTTTTCTGAAATATATGTGTCTTTATATGATTTTTTCAGTCAAGGATCAATAGTTCTTGATTGGACAACTTTTCTCTACTGTAACTTCTTGTTTACTCCGCTCTTCTCGGGACTTTCCAGCTTCTTCAAGGATACACAGTTATTTGCTTGATTTCTGATTGTTTGGACCAGCTGAGGTTTCCCACAGTTTCTTATTCTTTTCTTGGTGTTTTTGATTCTCCCCCTTGATGTTCTACAAGTATGCATGACTACTTCAGCTGAGTTCAAAACATGCTAATTATCCACATAAATTCGGATTTGTTTGTTTGATAATTGAATCACTTGATAACAATAACACTGGAAATGTCGCAAGAAAAGACTGCAGTGTGTTGGCAGAAGACACAAATCAAACATCAATTTGCTGGATGATTGGCTTAATATTCTTGTGTTATTTTTAATCTAATTAATCTTACTGTTTTTGATTCAACAGAATCAATTGTTCCAAGTTGTTTAGGAAGTTAATGGGAAAGTTTGATCTGAAGGCCCCATGTCCATTTCATCTTAGTGTCTATTTTAGTTACAGGTTTTGGTATAGTCCCTTGTGTGTGTTTTTCTGCACTTGATATCTCTAAAGTATAAAGAGTAAAGAGTGAGTTACAATTATAAATATTCTCCATCTCCGATTTCTTTTGGCATGTTAATGTGAGCATGTTTTATATTGTATGAAGTTGCAAGCTCTCGCTCACTAACTCTCAACTGCATTATGGTGGTAAGCACATTTCTGACAACCATCTGCTTAGACCTTACTTTCTGCTAATCAACCCATTTGAAACTAAAATAATGATAAAAGCACGGAAGTTAAGATGAGAACTGCTAGGCAGTTGAAGCTATAATTCTAATATATATTGTATGGGTTGTTGCTGTATTTCCTGACACTGCAAGGAGACATTATTCAACAATGAAGAACTAATGCAAAGTATGTTCATTTATTTCTAAATCAGCAGGGATACATCTAGTTTTTATTGGTATATTTTGTTATAACAAATATATATATAAACAACTATGTAATTGCTTTTAAAACTTCAGAATAACCATTGTATATTTTGTTGCAATATTGAGCAATTTCTTCAAGTTGTTCCAATATGAACACATTTGGATTCACGTTTTATACATTCATATCGGTTTTATCTTCTAAATTATTAACCTGAATCTTGTTTGAACTTGCAAGGATTTTCATCGCATATTTTTCAGATGTTTATTTCCCCTAATTTTTCAACACTTAAAAGTTTTCTGGACTGTTTTCAATGATGACACATAAAAATAGTTACTGTCAGTAGTAATAATATGTGAGTGTGAGTAAATGTATCTAGTAATTACACTATTTCAGCCTTTTACAAGGTAAGAATTCTGCACAACTTATGACCCATGTCTGCACAGTGTATTCTCATTAATGCAACTCCTTGGACTTCATCCAGCTGTGGGGAACTGATCTGTATAATCACTGTATATTTAGTTCACCATGGGAATCTATGCCATGTGATTGAAGTCAAATGTTATAAGGACAATAGAAAAATCTACCACTGTAATAAACACATGACAAAACACAAAAGTTGTGTAATCAAGCGTAATGAAATACAGAAGTGATTCTCTTTAAAGGCTTCTGCCATTTAGAAAGATTCTGCTTGTTGTTGAAGACAGGTTGCCTTGAATGAAAAGCAGAGTATCAGTAAGGTAGGCTCCCTGTTCCATTAGCACAAATTTCAAATGGATTCAGTGCATGGAGAAAAAAAGCATTTCTGATAATTCTTCACTTGTACCATATGTCCCATCTGCCCTCTGCAAAACATCAGCCTTGATGTGTTTTATCTTGTCCTTTCTTTCATACTCAAGCCAGTGATTGTCTCATGTAATGATTTTCAGCATGAGTCTTTGCAAGAAGGAGAGTCTTTGTCAGGTTCTCAGTGGAAAAACTTCACATGTTAACCCACCTTTACACATCCACATCAATGGTTTGTTCTTCCCTGTTGTCACTTAATGAAACTGTCTAGTGTTCAATAACCGTGTAGACAAAAGTGTTACAAGGAAACCCAGCAGCTACATTTTTTAATGTGAACAGCTAAGACTACTCTGTATGAGTACAGTAGATCCTGTGCTAATCAACCTCTATAGGAGAAATGTTTGAGTAAGGATAGTCCTGGTAACATACAGCTATATATGGTACAGGCTGCTTCTAGACTGTACTTGAGCTGAAAACACAGCAAGGAGTCTGGATCAACAAGCACAGCACTGGCACCGATGGTCTCCACTTCCCGTGTGCTCAGACCTGGCTCGAGCCACAGCTGCCAGGAGCTCGTAGGTAACTGTGCCAGGCTCCTGTGCTGCAAGCCTGCTCTGCAAGGAGCTCCCACTCTCTAAACCACCACTGCCACATTGCTGCTCCCTTTCTCTTGAAGAAGTGTGATGCTATGTGGCATCTGCATCAAGACCTTCCTGAGAGTGTTCAATTGTTGTGCCACTTAGGCTTTGCTGGTTTTGTTTGTGCATATCCAAAAGCAAATGCTGTCCTGAGAAAGCCTCTTTCCCTGTGCAGTGTTGCTTTTTGGTTTGGTTTGCACTGGTCTCTTTCCAAAGTTCAAAAATTCAAGGCCTGATTGATAATATAATGATCTTATTAACTGATTTCCCTGAAACAAGGATAGAAGGGAATAAACTTAAAACGAGGTAGATAAAAATAAGGCATAAAATGCAGATAGTGTTGGATTATCCATATTCCAGTTTGTATAAGAAATACTTCACAAAACATACTTTATTCTTCACTGAAATACAGACTGTAATAGGAAACTATGTCATTATTAGTAAAATAAACAGCTGTCAGGAAATACTAGCTTCCTAGATACTCAAACCTGGCCACTCATAACTATTAAATTGTGAGAAGGGTCATGGGCTGTTTTTGTCCTGTAACAATCAGCACTCCCAAACAGTATCTTAATACACCTTTGCAGTTCTTTCAGACCATCTTTCCTAATACATAGTTTGGATATGGCTCCCCGGTCACAGAAAATGAAAGAATTTAACATTAGGGGTTTGGACTGTTCCATAACTATTCTATAATTTTTGCTGCCAGAAGAAGTTTGTAAATCTGTTGACTAATTTAATAGTAGATATTGAGTCTATTCCAGCAGGTTGCCACTAGGTTATGGAGTCCTGCTCTTCTCTTGCTTGTGTGCATTTCCATGTTTTGTAGAACATGGAAGAAGTTGAACAAGAGTTTGAGAAAGAGCTAATTCTTAATATTTTTCAGCCCAGAGAGCATCTGGGACATGCAAGAGCAGGTAGTTAGCCAGGCAAAAAAAAAAAAAGGAGGAGTTCAAATCAATCTTTCATATCTTGGAACTTCATCTGACCTTGTCTTTCTTTCTATATTACAGGTACTGTAACTGTAATGGGTGGAATATTTCTGACCAAATGCAGTTGTCTTTATTTGACCTGACATACTTATACTCCCTTTACAGTCACTGTAAAGAGTCTGGAAGAGAATGAGTGCCTCTGGAACACAGTGCAGTCCTTGACTATTCTTGCTGATAGCCTCTCTCGTCTAACAACCTAAGCTAAGCCTGGAAGATACACAGGACCAAGGGAAGCTCACTTTAGGGTGTCTCAAATGTCAACGCATGATTATATTCAGGAACTGACTTGCCTTTGTCTTTTAGCAAAATCCAGATTGCTATCCAGATGAGAAGATATTTACTTTAAGAGATGGGAAATAGACTGCAAGGCTCACAACTATATTGGCTAGATCTCCATTACATATAGCAATTTACATATTAAACTCATACATGAAGGTATAGAATGAGCTTTCTTCATCAACTTGCTCATTTCCATGGAGTGTTTTCTTAGGTGACTAACTGTGTCCATGCACTGGAAAGCAGTGGTGAAGATGATATAATCAGAAAGCAGGAAAAGGACTATGCAAACTGCAAAATTAGGATTGTTTCTAATGCTGAATGCATTTGTCCCAGCCATTCCCAGTTTTGTTTTATGATCAATTAATATGAACTATCCCCCAATTTCTATTTTAGTTTCCTCAGAAGAACTGCAGCTGCCACCTGGAAGTGATCAATGCCTGTCATTTCTCCATGTTTCCAGCACAGATACTAGTAAGAACTATTATAGTGAGCACCTGTACTAAAAACCAGACAGCTTCACTTGCTTTAGGAGGATTTCTTTTAGGTCTTACTAGGTCACCCAGATAATTTTGACAGAACCTAGCCATGATGTTGCATAAGGTTACAAATTCAAACAAGGCTGGAACTTAGTAAAATCCTTCGTAGACACCTAGGCACTTAATCTTGTTTGCATGCAATTATTACATGTAATTATTTCTGGTAATAAAAGTCTAGCACAAGAGAAGTATTGACTGCATCACTGAATTCCAGATGATTTAAAGTGTAAAGTAAAAAAGTCTAAAATTTCTTGAGATGTTTCTTTTTCTTTGCCAAATTTTACTACAACAGAGCAAGCAAAGCTTAAGTATAGCAGTAAGACTGTAAGAATCTACTTCAGTGTGAAGAGTTAAAAGCCAGGTTTTTCAAGCTGGCCAGAAAAACATGGAAATTTATTACAGGTCAGTGGAAGATAATAAAGTGGTTACATTAAATGACACAACAACCAGACATTTTTGAACAATCTCTAGTAGCAGACCCAAAGGCAAGTGTAGAATCATTTCCAATTCGTAATCAATTGAAATTAAATGGTCTGTCTGCTGATTTACAGCCCTTTAGAATATGTTAATTTATGTTATTACTCTGTGGAAAAGCAGCTGTGATTGCAGCTTTCTACATTCTGATAATGCACCCTCCCAGAGCCATGTAAAATACTCACCAAAACCAACAACAGCCAGGTATGCATATTTTGTATTTTACTATGACAGTTTGTGCATCATGCTATTACATTTCTCCAACTCATCAAGAAAATACATCCTTTTCTTGGTTGGGAAAATAAAAATCTATAAAGCAGTGTTCAAGCACCATAGACAGAAAAGAGAATTTTGCTTTAATCGATATGTTACTCTGAAGAGCAAGGCTTAAAAAGACAAAGACAGAAAGCACTGACACCCTATTCCAACCAGTTCTTAGATATCAAGGCCCTGAGACCACCAACAGGCAGACTGGCCTTCCTGGCATCACCTTGGACCTGATGTGTTATCTCATATTTGATGGTCACTAGACTGCTGATGAAACCCCAGCCTGCTCACCTTGTTCAGCTACAATGGAACCGCCCCCCAACAGCTTAGAGCATCAGCCCTACCTGTGCTGTGGCCACCCTTGCCTGCCAGCTCACCTCTCCTTACAGAGCATCTCTGTTCTTGATGCTCCTAGGCAATTAGCTCTGGCCCTCATGATCATCGTGGATCTTTGCCCTCACACTGTGCTGGTCCCAGCATCTCTGAGCTGAGCACCGTGGGCTGGTCCCTGCAAGTCCAAATCCTGCAGGAGGCTGTGGGTAGCCTACAGGGGCATCTCACAATCCCATGCGCTCTTTAGGACACCCTGCACTTACAGTGGTCCCTTCTATCACAACCAAGTGACAGTATAGGATTTTCTAAGTCAGGATTAATTTTTGCCACCTGCCAAAGGTCTAACCCAGCAGATACTGACTACTTTGCAGGTGTAGTCTTGTAGCTCTAGGCTGAGTAACTGCTGACATTGAGCTCAGTGACTTGTCCTATAGATCCCAAACAGCTTCTAAAGTAATCTTAAAAAGAAGCACATATGTTTGTGTCCTTGCAAGTGAGTCACAAAGTCTCTGAATGTTTAGTCAAACACAGTTTAACCTTTCACTCACAATTGCTTTTTCTGATTCTTCTCTTCTTCAAACTCCTTCAGTAAAAGTTGGTACTTAAGAGGAAGACTTTGGAGGTATTAGGGCCATTTTTGATTCAAAATTCTGTTCTTAGATGTGTAGTCCTAAATATTGCCATTTTTAACTTTACTTTTTAAAAGTCTTCAATGAGGAAAAAAAAATGTGTTCGCTACAGTACTTGTTTGTATCACTACTGACAATATTTCATCTGGATTGGATAATGGGCTTTTGTCACTTCTTTAAAGACACAGATTTCACAGAAATGACAGCTAAAGAGACTAATAGAGCTCTTAGTCAGACTACTTATATATTGAGGCTATTTGATTAGTCTCCAGAATGCTAAACAAATAGAAACCAGAAGCCGGATCATCATCAAACCTTGTAGACCTGCACTGACATAATCGATTAGATGACATACGTTATATAATGTACATAACCCAAATATACATTTACTATTCTAGATGTGAAACACAGACATATGTCACAGAGAAATGCTGTCTTGTAGAAACTTCACTGACCTTACTGAGGAACAGACTTTTTCCTGACTCTGCAATTTGCAAACCTTGGACATCAGGCTGCAAGGCACCACTGACTCACCCTGAATCACTTCTAGCTGTGGCCATTTCTCATTTCAGTGAAAGGCAGAAGCAAATCACACCCTCCTAAATTCATTAGTTAACTATCCAGAAAGAGTATTTCTTGGTTATTTTAGGTTAACATCTCAAATCATTAACATGGAATTTTATCAGAAGAACCAATTTGTTAAGTTTTGGAAGGTTATTGTTTGAAAAATGCATCTTGGAGTACATAAGAGTCCACAAACTGTACTGTAAAGAAGGAACACTATCTGTTTTACATACAGATAAACAAGGTTAAAAACCTGGTTCATGAGGGAGCATGGAGAATGTTGTTAAGTATGTTAACCAATTAGACTCCAAACTTCTGCCAAGACCAAGTCAATCATATCCCCAAATGACCACTATGAAATGTAATCAGCCTCAGTCACAAGTTCCCTAATTGTAACTTTCAGGCCCTCAAGGTAAAAGACTTTGCAGTATAAATTGTTTATCACAGTTCAGTTATTCATATCTCTTCACAATTTATTCAGTCAACATAATATGGTTTTGTTTAAACTTTTACAACAGCTGCATTTTTAGTATGGTATTTCTTCTCTATTTGAAATATCAACATGAAAGTAGGATATAATTTCTGTCATGCTTTGACTCAAAGAGACACTCCTTCTTTTATTTGTTTTCCTCAAATATCACATTACCCAGCCTGCTCTCAGGTGGACTGGTGGGGGACTTCTTGCAGCTGTGGGTTGTCTGTCCAACGGGTTCAGTTTCCTGAAAGTCACTTGATATTGTTTATTCATTAAAACATTCTCCTCCTACCAGACCCCAAAATGAATCCTGTGCTGTAGGGAGAAGACTATCTGTGGGGTTCCCAAACTCTGTTCCATTGCTGGAAACCCACAAAAATTATATAATTATATCAGGTTTTTTTTTAGTTTTACTGATTTCAGGAAAGCCATTTCTCTTATGAGATTCATCAGGGTCAGCTTTAAACAGGTAATTAAGGGCATGCATGTTTTGGAGCACATACAGCTGTTACAAAACACATTCCCTTGTCTCCAGAAATACAGGTTTTCTTCCTTTTCCCTTGCATAATTTAGACACTCAAGTTATTATTTTACTTTTTTTCATTATCACATTACTTAGGATTTGACATGCTTTTCTTCTTATTTTTCTTCCCTTTTTTCTACTGATAGATTATTTGATGAAAGGCTAAGAAAATAAAACACACACACGAAAAAAAAAATCCACCAGGAGAATCAGAAGAAAAATGACATCTAGAGGATTCCTAGCAACCTAGTCTGTGAAAACAGAGCCTATTGAATTGCCTACTCCTAAGATTATCACAGAAGAACTCATTAAGATGATTCAATGAAAGAAATTCTCAGAATGCCATGCAGACTAAAAGGGTACAGGACTAACCATGGGATGGAGGAGGAAGGGAATTTGGGGACAGAGTAGAGCACATTCTAGTACTGTGTAAAACTTATTATGGGATTTTTAGGGGAAAGACCAAAGTGGGGGAAAGGGAGGGGTCAAAGTGAGTAAAGATTAAAAAGATTCTACAGAAAAGTAGAGGGTAAGAGGTGTACAAAAGCGTTGGTCATGGTAAGTGAGTGTTGATATTCTTGCCTGACTGAGCTCTGTGCTTCACCATTGAAGTTTATCCTATTGTCTTGTTAATTTCTATTTTCTCTGTGTATGAACTCTAGATCATAAGACTGTGCATGTGGATGCTAAGAAACATGCTGTTAGATTAACTTGCAAGCACAGTTAGAGGTCTGAGTGCCAGCCAATGGAGGGAGAGACTGGAGGTCTTCTTTGCTGATATAATCCTCAACTAGTTATTTCCCAAGCAGTGATATCAAGGCATTGTCCTTGACATATTTAACATATTAGAGAAATCACTTTTTTTCTGCTTTTTTTTTTCTATTTTTTCAAAGCTTGGTAAGTATTAAAAGGGGGATTGTAGAACACCTTGTAGTTTTATTGTTGACAATTCTTTGCTTACCACTGTTACAGATGTTAAGCTTTCTGTTCCAACATATGATTATGGGATGAATACATCCTCTTGTTCATTAAAAAAAAAAAAAAAAAAAAAATTCAACTTAATTAACAAAATTATGTGTACATTTATTAATAGCATCTGGCAATGCACTCGGAACTTTTCAGAACCCTGATATGCTTTTTAAAGACTCTTTGGTATTACTGAGGGTTATATTTTTAGTGATACTTTTGGTTGTCCTTAGCAATAGACGTGCCAAATATCTCTGTATTTTATATAGTTTTATCATTTTATTTTGATTTTTTTTTTTTCATTCTGTCCTGTACAAAAGTCACAGAACTAACAGCAATATAACAGAAGCTATTGAAACACTGAGCTCATCTTACTGCTGCAAAGCAGGATCACATAAAAGAACTTAAAAAATAAGATCATGCACAGAAGAGTTAGGATTCTGTCTTTGACAATGAGCTGGTACTTATTGAAAACATATGAAAAAAAATCATTATTGAACAATATTATGAGAAAATATTCCTATGTTGAGGAACAGACCTCATGTTCTATTAGTTTGTAGCTTAGAAATTTCTTGGACTGTAGATTACATTCAGACCATCTTGCCTAATAGCTTCTGAAAAGTGCTTTTTCACACTAATTTCTCCAATCTATTTATAACACAGCTATACTTTTGGCATCTAAAATATCCCAAACCAATGGGTGCCACAATTTAATTATGCTCTAAGTGAAAAAATACTTCCTTTCGTTTCATAAAAAATTGTGTGCTAATTTAATTTTTCTGCATCTTCTATTATGAGAAACTGAATAATTATACTTATTAACCTTCTCCATGCCATTTATCATTTTATAGACATCAACAACATCACACTTACATCTAGTTATCTGTTTCCTAAGTTCTCTTCTGTAAATTTTTTTTCATTTTATACAAGATCTTTCATTCTCTGGTGAGAATTCTCATGATCTCTGATCAGTTACTAACTTTTCCCCTTTTTCTAAATCCTGAACACTTTTTAGAGTTGCATGGATCTGAGTTGAGAATATAAAAATATCTAAGACATTGACATACTGGATTAGTACAGGGACATAATTTAAAGACCCAGCAGAGATTCTTTTTACTTGCATGTATTGGTACTATAATATGTGATTTTATTTTCTGGTCATTTACTCTCATGAGTTTTTTATGATGGTCTTGACAGATTGCTTAACTTTTAGTGAGTAAAAACTAATTCTACAATGAAAAAAGGTGGGTTATTTTCATAGATGACTCCCTTCTGAAGGGAACAGAAGGCTTGATATGCAGTCCAGACCCACTTCTTAGGGAAGTCTGCTGCATCCCTTGGACATGGTTAATGATGTGGTGAGAAAACTTCTTACACTGGTATGGACCTCAGATTATTATCCATTATTGACTTTTCAGGTAGGCAGCAATGAATTCACAACAAGTAATCTGTGGGCAACCAAGACTTTCTCCTCTATCCCTCCAGCTGCAGGGAACAATGAGGGAAGAAACAGGAAGGCCCATCAGATCAGTACCTGGCTCACAGCCTGGTGCCACCAGCAGTACTTTGGACCTTTTGGTCATGAGTCAGTTTACACACCACCAGGCTTGCTGGCAACAGATGAGGTACAACTGTCTCAAAGGGGGAAAAGGATTTTTGCACAGGAGTTAAAAAAGGCTCATTGAAAGAACTTCAATTTTTTATGTGTCAAGAATAGTCTTGCAAAGATAAGACAGTCCCATTTTGACTAAACGAACAGAGCAAACAACTCTTACATAAAGCTTGAAGGCCATAGTTTCCAAGCAAAGACCATTGCCTGTATAATGGCAAAATTAATATTAAAGATTACACCCCTAAATATATATGGATATCTTACTTATCTCTCCACACAAATAATGCTAAATGTCATCAAGAAGGCAGGGACAGACAGGATCAGAACATAAAAAAAATCACAAGAGTAATACCTCTCTGGCTGCTGTTGGCCATGTGGGCCGTGGCCAGGGGTGAGAAGGCTGATGAGTCTAGCAGAGACGGTTGATGGGCTGTACTACTCTTCCTCCATCCAAGGCAGGGACACCTTCTTGGTAAGAATTGCACCTTCATTACAGGGTATCCCTTTTTCCTAGCATTACTATTCTGTATTAGGGTGTTGGGTGTGCCTGGGAGTTACTAACTCGAGCTCCATTATCCTTTTGCAGTTAGTGTATTTATCAACAGCAATTCCAAACCTACTGCATCTGTCGCTTAAAGAGATCTATTAGTTTTAACTTTTACACTGTCTCAGTGCAAGTCCTTATCTGGGGGTCTGAGACAGAATTCTCAGACATACTTTTTGACTTGGCAAAACTCTGTGCAAGCCCTTGGGCTCTGGCAGGCAAAAGTCACACTGTGACCCTCAATGTTATATACAGAAACATAGTGGGATGATTTGCACAACTGGTGTGCTGTGTTGGATGGCTATAAACTCTCCAGAAGGGATAGGCCAGGAGGGAAAGTCGGTGGAATGGCCCTGTATATTAGGGAGTGCTTTGATTGTCTTGAACTTAATGATGGTGATGATGGTGTTTATGGGTAGGAATCAGGGGGAAGGCCAAAAAGGCATATGTGACAGTGGGAGTCTCTTATAGACTTCCCAATAAGGATCAAGAAGCAGACAAAATATTCTATAAGCAGCTGGCTAAAGTCTTACAATTGCTAGCCCTTTTTCTTGTAGGGAGCTTCAATTTACCAGATGCCTGCTGGAAATACAATACAGAAGAGAGGAAACAGTCTAGAGGGATTCTGGACTGTGTAGAAGGTATCTTCCTGGCAGAGCTGGTGAGGGAGCCAACTAGGGAAGGCTCCCTGCTAGAACTGTTTTTCACAAACAGAGAAGGACTTGTGGGTGATGTCATTGTTGGAGGCTGTCTTGGGCATAGTAATCATGAAATTATTATAGAGTTCTCAACTTTTGGAGAAGAGAGAGATCAGTAGAACTGCCACCTTGGACTTCTGGAGGGAAGACTTGGACCTGTTTAGGAGACTAGTAGAGAGTCCCTTGGAAGGCACACCTGAATGGCAAAGGAGTCCAGGGAGGCTGGACGTTCTTTGAGAAGGAAACCGTAAGGGTGCAGGAGCAGGACATCTACATGTACCAAAAGATGAGCCAGTGCTGAAGACCAACCTGGCTGAACATAGAGCTTTGGCTGAAACTCAGGAAGAAAAGGGAAGTCTATGGCCTGTGGAAGAAGGGGCAGGCCACTTAGGAAGACTAAAAACATTTTGTGAGACTATGCAGGGAGAAAACTAGAAAAGCCAAATCCCAACTAGAACATAATCTGGCTACTGCTGTAAAAGACAATAAAAAATGTTTCTATTAATAGATTAGCAACAAAAGGTGGGCTAAGGAGAATCCTCTTTTGTATGTTGGGGGAAGCATAGTGACCAAGGATGAGAAAAAGGCTGAGGTACTTCATGACTTCTTTGCCTCTGTCTTTAGTAGTAAGAACAGTTGTCCTCTGTCCTCAGAATGCCCAGTCCCCTGAGCTGGATGTCAGGGATGGGGAGAAGAATGAAGCCTCCATAATCCAAGGGGGAACTGTTAGTGACCTACCACATCACTTAGACAAACGTACAAGTCTCTGGGATTCAATTAAGTGCACTGTGGGAGCTGGCAGAAATGCTCACCAAGCCACTTTCCATCATTTATCAGCAGTCCTGGCTAACTGGGGAGATCCCAGCTGACTGAAGGTTAGCAAATGTGATGCCCATATGCAAGCAGGGCTGGAAGGAGGTTCTGGGGAACTAAAGGCCTGTCAGTCTGACCTCGGTGTCAGGGAAGGTTGTGGAGCAGATAATCTTTAGTGGCATCACATGGCACATACAGGACAACCAGGTGATCGGGATCAGTCAGGATGGGTTTATGAAAGGCAGGTCCTGCTTGACTAACCTTATTAACAGCATTCTTATGGGCATACAACACAGAAGACAGCATCATGTTTCTAGTTCTGTAAGGACTCATTTCTGCTTTCACTGAACTAATTGGTAAAATATCAGTGAGTATTTGGTATGAGAGTATGTTCTATGAGAATAATGAAGTCTTAAGTTCAGATCAGGTTAAAGAATGTAAGATGAGGTGTGACCATGTTGCTGATTAGTGGCAACCAAAACGACCCACTGATTTTTTGATTGAATGAACATCAAAAGCTAAAATACTACTGTTGAAAACGTATTTCATTCTCACACAATTAATAGGAAAAAACACATTTTTACTATTTTTTCCAGGAATCAGAAGGCTTTTATGCCATTTTTTATTAATACTTTTAGTATTTAGTATATTTTGTGTGTGTGTGTGTGTGAATTTATAGGTAATAAAGTTTCCTGAGGTTCTTTTAAACGAGTCATTTGTATCTAAAATGGAGCCATATTCCTTCCTTAGTGTTCAAGCTCTGGTTGCCTTGGTGTTGAAGCATATCAATGGAAAGCATACAGACTGAGTCAGTTAATAGAAGTATTTTCCTAGCAGAAATAAATCACATGAGCATTTAAAATATCATTGAATGATTTGTTCTGCCCATCTACTCTTTCATACCTTCACTGCACATAGAACTCCTCTGCATACTGCCACAGGAAAAGGATCCTTAGTTTAGTCTCACATTAAGTAAGTGACAGTATAAAGAGTAAAGAGACTAATAAAGAAAAATACTGAGATGTAAAAGATATTCCTAAGGCTTTCAATGGTGGAACTCCCTTCTTCCCCCAAAACAGCTGACCCGGCCAAAGTATATGATTAAAATTACATTATATGATTAAAAATCTTAAATATTTTGTATCTTATCAAATCGACAAAAAATTCATGGCTGGCACACTCATTGCATGTCATCTTGTTACTGAAGACCTGGAATTCAAAACTGAAAGTCCTAGGCCTGCAAATATGTGGTCGACGGGAAAACAGCATAGAAATACTGCTCTAGATTCACCACAAGTTTACTGCTGCTTCTAACAAGAATTTCGTTTCACTGTGTTGCTGGAGGATTTGGGAACTCCCGGTATTTGAGAAATATCACAAAGATTCTTCTTGAAGATGCTGGATTTTAGAAGCGTTTGGTATATGAGTTCTTTGGATAACCTCAATCTTGCTCCAGCCTGGTTAGAATATAAAAAGAACAATATAAGATATTAAAATGAAGTAAAAATCATGTCCAATAGAACGCCATAGATGAAAATTTAATCTTACAAAATATTCAAATAATTTAAATAACAAATTTGTAAACCTTATAGAGTAAACATGAACCATATCTTCCCGTTGAACTGGAGTAATTTTTCCAAATACATTTTATGCTACTAATTGTGCACCTCCTCAACTGAACTGCAGCTGTAAGCACTAATAAATGAAAAAGCATTACTCTAGTCAATAAAAAGGTTACATTTGGTGGCTAAATTTATCCCTTGTGCATTTAAACAGCCAAATTCTTTGGGCAATCAAGATATTTTCCAAACATTTGAGAATCAGTCCTGTGTGTCTCTTAGCTTTTCACCAATGCAAGAATAACACATAGAAATAGACTTGCTCTAGCCAATCAGAGCACAGAGTAACTCAACAGCTATTGATGCGTACCTGTACAGATTTTTCCTTAGCTATGTGTTTCTCTGCACACTGGTTGGTTGAGTTTATCTGATTTGCATAATCACCGTACAGTTATTTCTCAATAGTTCAGGCTGTTCAGGCTGTTTACCAGCAACAAAGATGCAGTTTCAGCTTCTCTTTCTCTCCAACTGATGTAGAAAAACTCTAAAATTTATATGAAAGAATAGAATAACATATTCCAAAAATCAACAAAAATGGGGCTGTCAAGCGGTTGAAAGGAAAACTGTATTAAGGAATTTGATTCACTGGATTATTCCTATTTCCATAAACATACCCCTCCCCATCCTAATCTTTATCTCGTGCAAGCAGGTCAACAAGGTTCTTGTCCTCACAAGAATTGTAACATTTCTATCTACTTCTCCCTAGCCTCATTGGGAGGATCCCACTCCGTCCCCTCTGTTCAGTAGCATATGTAGTTATTTCTGAGGAAAGAAGAGCCTAACAAATGAATTGAAAATTGTGGGGGGGGGAAAACGACAGGGGGGGGGTTGGAAAGGGAGGGGGGGGGGGGGGGGGGTGGAGGAAAGAAAAAAAAATAGTAGGGATAAAAAGTAAAAATAGGAGACAATTTAATAAATTGAAGCCTTGGGCAAGCATAGCAGGTTTACAGCAAGAGTCAGAAAGATGCCTCTATATCTTTAAATACAATTTAGAGTTGTTCTATTTAAATTATTTATCTTTGAATACAACTTTGTCCATATTTCACTCAGTAACTTTTGACTGCTACCAGGTTCACTACTGTATTCAAGTATTTTTATGTCATTTTTCTTGTTGAAATTTACATACAAGTTAATCTGTGATCATTTTATCAAGTTTAAATCTAGAACAGATCACTGGTTTCTTAGTATAATTTCTTTTCTATGAAATGACTTCATTTCATCAAAGAAATCTGCATTTTCAAGACATTATGTCTATTAGTAAGGATTTTTAGTCTTTAAGAGACTAAACTATGACTTTCATTTGATTTTATTTTTCTCTCTAAATTGCCTTTAAATGCAAATATTTATGGGTTTTGCAGAGTGTACAGAATAAGGAGAGATACAGAGCGCGAGAAAAGTTGATAACTTCTTTATTGCAAACACACAGAACTACCTAAAATTACAATTTCAGTGTTCCTTGAGCCAAAGAAATTGGCAGATGAGAAGGCACTTCAGGGTGAAAAATGAAATCAGACTGTGAGTTTGGGCTGATATTTATCTGTATCACTTATCACAAATGCATGCAGTTCATCTGCAGAAGAGAATGCAAATAAGGTTGTCCTGATTTAGCTTCTCACTGGCATCACAGAAAACTCAAATTGAATTGCTTCATCACTGTTGCTCTAAGCCTTCTACTCTAGAGGACTTATATTTATCTCCTAAATTCAATGGGGTTTAGACAATAATTAGCTGGGCTTCTGGTCTATAGTTCCTCATTTCTTCTTACAGTATTTATGGTACTGAAGCTTAAATAAATATTTAATGATAACTGAATATACTACTTCCACTACACCTTCTCTAACTGGTTATTACCTCTTGCAATTCACTCATTCATTTTGAATATGGTTGCTGCTATGAAAATTTGGGAAAGATCGCTAGCTTACAAATATGCCTCAGATTACCTCAGTTAGACTGTTTCATTTTATTTTTTATTCTTTATCATTCTTTACAAATAGAGTAGTGCATTTCTTCAGAGAATACTTTCCTAGCGCATTCAGACATACAATTTAGTCCATGAAGATGATTGTCCATCGTGTCCAGAATTAGCATTGGTCTTGTTTTTATTTTTGATGAAAAGTTGCTGATACTTCTAATTAGGAAAAAAAAAAAATCAAACAACCCTATCAAGTTTCTAAGTCTGTAAGACTAAGGTCCTGCAACATCCTTACACAGGTGAAAAGCCATTACGTCAGAGTGCAATGTTGCATTTTTTTCTTCCATTCTCAGTGTGACTGGAACTTACCATCTTAGTGATCTCCTGGTAGCAATCTATTTTCCACTTATTTGCTCTTCATTCTTTCTGCAGTATATGATGACTACTGTATATATGAACTAACTTATTCTTTTGATCTATACAATAATATTTAGTGGGTTAGTCTGGAGGAAAGTTTCAACAATATTTTCAGATGCACAGGGGAATAACTCCTCTCTTTATTCTTAGCTTTCTCAATTACTTAATTAACATCTTTGTCCTGCAATGCAGTTTTATGTCTGTTCAAGAAGCTAAGTATAATAGATGTCATACCTAAAATCTCCAGTGAATTACCCCATTACACAGAAAATCCATCATGAAAAAATCTTGCAGTTGATTTGATTAGAAATGCAGTGCACTACATAGTATGGTTCAAAATCAGAATACACCCCACAGAAACAGTATTTAATATTATGAGGTAGCAACAGGCATAAGTAGGACAATATTAAAAAATCTAGCTTACATGCAGGAATTATTGAGCTGCCCAAAATGATAGCTAAAAAAATTCCTTCTTTCTATCTTGGAGTTCCTGTTTTATTTCACAGTAAACTACCTCTCTAACATCCAGTGGTTCGTGTACTATTATTAAATATTTCCATTGTAACAGCTAATAAAACTGTTGTTCAGTGTTAGCTTCTATTACTCACTGTAGCCCAAACTAATTTCTCTTAATATGTCATGAAAGGCTTGGTTCGGTTTGTAAAACCTAAGAGAATAGCAGCATTTACTTCAGCTGCTAATCCTGATAGAAAAAAAATTCTCCCTTGGCTCTCTCATATGCTTTGCAAAGGGTGCTAGCTCTAGTCCATACATAACACACCAGGTTAGTTGTCTCCTTCTTCAGTTTCCACTGACTTATGGCATGATTCATTTGCTGACACAAGGATGCCTATTCTCTCTGAGATGTCCTAGACTTACCTTTAATAGTTCCAGCCACTGTTACAGAAGGACATTACTACTGCTTCTCTGTCAGATGCACCAACTCCGCACAGATGTCTTCAGTAGTGTCTGACGTCAAATTCCATTAGCAATTATGTTTGGACAAATTAATTCCTATATCTCCACTAACCAGCATATTAATTGAGATGAATTTAGTTGTTTTGCTACATATACATGTAATTCAGGGCCTCAATTAAGTTGAGTACAGATGGTGTTTAGTGGCATTTGAGATTTCTTACTGGATTTCACCTGGCTTCCAGCTGCTGTTTCAGAAGGGCAGAGATGTTCCCTAGATCCTGTCATATTTGCCAGCACTGTGAAGAAGCATTAGAAGCCTAGGGGTAGATATTTATATTTAGGCACAAAAACACCATACTAAGTACCCAAAACCTGGTGCTGAATTCCATTCTCACTATTTTTGTAACAGAGAAACAGTAATTTTCATTTTGAAATTATCAAGATCACATTACTTAAAAATACATTTGAATTGGAAAATCTGCTGAAACTGTCACAAAATAAACCATTTTTTGATACTGGAGTCACATGAAAGAATTAATAACAAGTTATTTGTTCTGCTCGTGCACTAATTTGTCTAATCTTCTGTAACCTTTAACACGATTTTATTTTCTCTCACATTGTCTCTTTTCCATTTTGTTATTTTTTGTTCCAACTAGTATTTGTCTAATTTTCCACAGTAATTTAAAATAGTCACTCTATGAAGCACAAACATCTTCATAAACATGTTTTGGCATCTTCTATGAAGTTTTTTATTAATTATAAATACACACTTTTAAGATATCGTTTAGGAAGAATTCATTTCTACACACTTTCAGAAGCTTCTCTTTTACTTTATTATGTACTTAACTAACTCTGCTATAAAGTTAATTTACTGATGTTTCTTGATTATAATGACATTGAGTTGCATCCTTTTGTTGTAGTCAGCTGTGGATTTCTATCAAAAGTGCTCCTTTATCAGGGGAGGAATAATACAAAGATTTTTGTTATTTTTTATGGTGTCGTTGGGTTAAATCAAATGATTTTTCTTATCTACTTCATTTCTTTGTACAAGTTTTCTTGTCAGGCTTTGATTTAATAGGAAATGGTTGCATCTAAATTGTAGGACAGGTACATTATCTGGCAAGTAGAGTAAGTTAATCAATACCATTCAAAGCAGCTGATCTTCTGGCATGGGCTGCTTCATGCTCCCATACTGAGAGCAGGTGAGCACTCTCTTTTTCCCTTCATACAATGTCATCCATGAAGCAGATGGAGGAAGGGAGTGTGCACTTGCTCTCGTGCTGCTGTGTAGTCAGGGCACAGCCAAAAGAGGTGCTCAGGTCAAGCCAGAAAAAAGTGTTCCTAGAGCCTTACCCTTCAGACATTGCTAATTAACTTTTCTTCCAATGTCTTTAGAAGAAACAATCACACATCTGCTTCTTATCTTCTGTTTGATTTTGCTCCATTCTATAAGAAATAGGAACAGCTGGAAAAGTAACATCCATCTAGAGGCCAGTAGAAATAGTAACCAGTTACTTTTTAAAAAAAAAAAAAAAAAGATTTTGATATCGGTTATATGGTATTTATTACGTGACAGGATGGGCATTAATTGGAATCAGCTGCAGGAACAGTCACCACAGAAAGCTATAGTTCAAACTCGTGGAAGCTTCTAACTCCCACTGTGTAATTTTGGTGGGTTGACACGTATTAGCATGGTCGCTAAATTACATCATAAAATTATCTGGGACTTGTCACTTACATATCTATGCTTATAGGTTGAACTTAGTAAACCTTGTGTCACTTTATGCCACATTCTAAATAAATATCTACCTAAATTTTAGGAATCTCTGTAGAGAGGGAAAGTAATTTTGATTCTCATGTATGTCTTCCACTCAAACAAAAGACAAAAGAAAAACATAGCTGTTTCCTAATAAGCTGCACTTTCTGTATGTGGAAGCCGTAATGTGACTGAACAAACTAGATTTCCATTGCCTTGCAGTCTTTGATCTCCACATCTTCTAAAGCATTTTAATAGCTAAGAAGAAAATCCTCAACACCCTCAAAGTCAAAAAGTTTGATTATGTGGACCAAACCAAGCAACATTTAACCTTTAAAAAACAAAACAAAACAAAACAAAACAAAACAAAAACTTTCCAAAAGTAACAATAAAAAATCATAATCAAATAAAGCGGGGTGTGTGGATGTATGTGTGAGGAAAACACTACAACTCTTTTTCCCTGTTCTTGTATTTCACTAAGCCTTTCTAGATTCTCAGGAAAGGCCATGGAAAAATGAATCTAAGCTACAGGAAACATAAAAATAAAATATATCCCTCCTAAAAAAGCAGTGAAATCAAAATACCCACATTCTTACATTAAGCATTATTCTTCACACTATTCAAGATTTGCAAGCATATTGTTACAAAACTAGGTCATTTTCTTTAAAAAGTATAACAATATTGCAACTAAGTATAATGTCAAATATTATACCCAGAAAATGCATCAGGTAAGATGAAAGAAAGTAGGACAATTATACTTAATTTATACTTCTTACTAAAATGTTTATAAACAAGACAAGGCAGAAATTACCTATGAGCTGTCATATGACTCTTCAGAACTTATCTGTATTTCAGGCAAGTATAGAATATTGACTTTCAATGTCTTTAAAAATTAATGTTTATTATTCAGAAAGTAAAATTACTTTTTTTCACTGTAAAATCCCACTGCCTACTTTGCATAGTGAAGTACTTATTTTCTTATCTGTCAGGAATAAAACTGAAATATCTTTTCAGTAAACTACCAAGGAACTTTCCCAACCATGGCATTTTGATTTATTTGACAGCAATATTTGTAATCATATTGGGGGCTGTCCTTAAGAAAGCAACTGTCTCTGGCAAATGGCATTGCCATCATCATTTCAACATGATTCAATCTCATGTTATCTAATTAGACAACAGTATACACTATTTTAATACTGCTATGCAAGATGCACTGCATTCTCTAATTTTTTGTTTTACTGCTGATATTAATTTCTTAACTGGATTCATGATATTGGGTTATGGACTACAGGGTCACATTCACATTCTGTGTCAAATGAGAAGTAAAACTTAATAAGTAAAACTTCTGAAGACAGTCTAAAATAAGTTTTTTGTTGTAATTCCATTAAAATAAATTCGTCACATTTTATGTACCATGGTAATTATGCCTTGGTAATTTATTCTGTGATCTATTTCAGTCAGCTTCAGTTTTCATAGGAATAATGATAGCATTGTGATTAGTTGTATTCATTCCTACCCTTATATTGAGAAGTATCATCACACATCTGAGATTTTTATTTATGTTACTAAATAAAAGGAGGTAAGGTGATAATTTTTCACAGTGTGGATTACTCCTTATACAACCCCTGGCTTTCTTTTGGACCACTCTTAGCCATGGGTTTGATGGGTGTACCACTAGA
>NW_008586090.1:22607-25350 GCF_000691845.1 Merops nubicus | reverse complement strand
CTGAGGGTGCACTCAGTGCCGCTGTCAGTCAAATTAATTTTGGAAAAACAAACAAACAAACAAATAAATAAAACCCACCCAACCAAAGCCCAACAACATCAACAACAAAAGAACAAGAAAACATCAACCCAAATACTGGAGATCAAATATTTTATAGACTAAAGTATGCTGAATCACAAATAGTAAATGACACCATTAGAAATGGGAAGCTCAAATGGAGACAGGGAAGACTAAATGTGTCTTGAGTCCTTTGCTGTGAATATTCTCTATAATGTGACCACACTGCTCACTTCCTCCCCCCAAAGAGGTTATCTTCATTGTTCTTTGTACACTTCTATGAACTGTTCCAAACACAGAGGCTATAAATCTATCACTTGTCAGTTTGGGCTTCATGTAAAACATGAATCCTGTGCTCTGTTGATCTCCCAAGGCTTGTGATTCTTGACAGAAGATATGTATTAGTAGGTACCCAGCCAGGAGGTCACATTTAGAGTCTGAATCTATGCACTGTACTCATGATTTATAATAAACATTCCTTCTTTCAGTCACCTATGGTTTAATTTGTTGCCTGCTGAATGGACTTGTTTTCTATGACACAGTTTAAACATACATCAACCATTTGTATATTTCAGTATGTCAACGGTCTTGGATTAGCAGTAATATTCCAGATATTCTATTCCAAGCACCCATGTTACAATGATTTTTAGAAGTGCTTGTGTTCTTGTGTTGCAGTTGTTCTCCTGGACATCAGCAGGTATTTTTTCCTTTCAAAAGTTGTGGATTTCAATAGACTAAAATTCTCATGAGTGTTAGTGATCTGCTACAGAACCATCTGTCCCACCTGCAGGACTACCTGATGATTGCAACCCAGACAAAGGACATATAAAGACTATTTAAAGTTCTCACTTGATTGTTTTGATACATAGCAGTAGATATCCAGCCCACATTTTGCAACTAATTTTTGCTAGATCTTCCTGAAAGAATTTGAGCTTCCCCCCCCACCCCCTTCCTCCTACAGTAGTGTCCCTCATGCTTCATGTATCTAATCTAGATTCTGTCAAATAGTATGATTTGTGATGTTTGTGTGTTACTGTTTACTTAAGAGTGCTAAAGCCACCTTTCCTTATCAACAGGAAACTTTCAAGGTATTTAAAAGCATGCCTTTAAACCTTCTGGCAGCAATAAAGCAGAAATGGCAGGTGGCTGTATGAAAGAAGCAGGATATGTTTATGCTATAACTAACCAGGGGGCGGGGGGGGAATTGTACCATATACAGTGGGCTGGGGTCTCATCTCATTTTCAGGGGAGCAAATTCAGAGTAATACTCTCTTAACACCAATGCTTAAAAAAAGTAAGACTCAATGTACAAATATAATATCAGATTGTGTTTGCTTTAAAAAGAACTGTATTAAATTTGTTTGGGTGGGAAGGGACAAAAGGCTGGTTCTCCCATTTTCTTGCTGAACCAGGCTTGTGCATTTGTTTGGTTGCCAGTGTAACCATCAAAGAGCACACAAATGATTTGAGCACCTGCATTTCTCAATTTATGAAGCTGAAACTTCTTAAGTGTATGACACTGGTTAGATGTATTATCATTTGGATACACCAGTTTCATGATCCTGCCTACTGGACCAGTGGTTAGACTATGGTAACAACTGAAGTCCAAAAATCAGAGATTTCTCATAAATCTGTTTGGTCCAAGCCTAGACCAGATTTGGCGATTAAAACTCCAACAACACTGGTTTTTTTTTCGTCGACTGTCTACCATTGCTGAAACATTTCTGGGAAGTATTAAGTACCACCAATTACCTCTTGTTATACTAGCTTGTTGTACTAGAAGGTGCAATGTCCGTGGCATGGGAAAGCTGAAAAGTTCAAACTTCCTCTGAAAAATAAAAAATGAATTCTCTTTTCAGATTAAAAAAAGTTAAAAGAATAGCTATAGCTGTCTTTTTTTCCATGTCTTTTTAACCATACACAAGGAGAATCTGCAAAAAAAGTGAAGCAACAGCTATCTTGGTAAGGTAATCCCCATGCCTGCAGAGCAGAAGCAGTTACCATTATGCAGACCAGACACATCAGTAAGAACAGTGGGCAAGATTTAGCTTTTTTGTATTTTTTTTTTTTTTTTTAACTTCTGAAACATCTATGAGCATTTTCTGAACTAAGCCTTTGCTGCTGTTTTCCTGCTTTGTTTTGTTTTGTTTTGTTTTTTCTATATTGTGCTTAAGTAGAATAAAGACTTTAAGGGAACTTATGCTTGTCTGGTATCCAATTTGACAGTCTTTGACTCACAAAGGTTTAAAATGCCTCAGAACTGGCAATATTTGAGAATTGTTTCCTTTATTCTTGTAGCTGGCTGTGAGAAAGAGGGAGGTATCACACCTGTTTTGATGCTAAAGGCCCCTTCTGTTACAAAATGATTGTTCTTAGTTAAAAAGGAAAATAAAAGTGCCCCCAAAGACCTGAAAGGTAGTAGTTTAACAAGCTACATTACTTCAACTGTTTTTCTCCCCTTGTCTATTCTGTCTAATAGACTCCTTGGTGCTAGTGACCAGAGTGACACTGGAGGCAGGAGGCAATGACACATTGCAGGCATTCCTCTAACTGACTTTTATCCAGTGACTGTGAGTGCCGGTGCGAGCTGGATTGTGCAAGGTAGCTCAAACTCCCTCTCTCTGATTTCAGTCTTTCCAGGGGGTCAACTGCTTATGAAGAATATCCATTATTTATACCTTTCAAG
>NW_008586090.1:17500-22576 GCF_000691845.1 Merops nubicus | reverse complement strand
AGGAACATATGTATTCATGTAATAAAGCTAGAAAGTACCATGCAAAGCCACATTGCTTTAAATATGTATGTGAGCTACAGTAAGCTAAGTTCTGTATTGAATTCTACCTTTCTTACACCACTGTCTTCAGCAGAAGCACACTGGCTGTAAGTCAGTAAATGTGTCTCAGTGGACTTGATGTGTGCCTGGTTCAGCTACCCCTGCTGGACACATGACCAGGTACCCATGTGTAATGTGTGGGCTCAGAACTTCAGTCCCTCCTTTATCTGCTAGTATCAAGAACGATGTGTGGTGACATGCTTTCTTTCTGGGCCTGGCTTAAGTGTCAATAATCATGTATTCCATGCAAACACAGGGCAATCCACATCCTTCCAGGACATGAAAGAGTCCAGGACAGAGATGTGGGTCTCTGTCAACGACTGCATTCACACATCATAGAGATTTAGTCCCTGCCTGCCCTTAACAAACACCTTGGCCTTCATTACAGAAATCAAATTTACATCAACAGAAGCAATGGAAACTCAAACGTTGATTCATCCTGATCTCTGGCTCTGACCCACAGCATTATTTATCCTGAAAAACTAAATTTCTCTTGGCTAAATTAATCAATTGCCCTTTCAGGGCAGGTCCCTTTCTGCAAGAAAGAAACTGTATCATGTTAGCTTCAAAACTTTCATTTAGAATACGCTCAAAGAGAACCTAGCCAGAGAGAACACTGGAAACAATACACTAGCCCAGCACAATCTGGATTTCAGGTCAGCATGTGGAGAGGGAAATGGCATTTTTAAGACTGATGGCCAATGAACTGCTGTTTGTGGGTGAAGGACAGACTTTTATCCTCAGTCACCTGGACCTGTCTGCAGCAATCGACCCGGGGACATTAGGACAGCACGAGAGCTAGGGGGATTCACTTTAACTGTTGTAAGCCTTGTTAGAGAGATCTGAAGTTGGACGTTTGGATGTCTCTCAATTGTGAACTCCAAGGATCAATTCTATTTGTACCCTTTCTACTATCTAATGCAGTCTGGAATAGGAGGAGTTAAAAGTGTGACAGACAAATGCTAACAGACTGACTAACAGTCAAGCAAGTGGAGAAAAATATTTAGAATCATAGAATTGTCAGGGTTGGAAGGGACCTCAAAGATCATCCAGTTCCAAACCTCCTGCCATAGGCAGGGACATCTCCCACTAGATCAGGTTGCTCAGAGCTCCATCCAGCCTGGCCTGAAAAACTTCAAAGGATGGGGCTTCCATCACCTCCCTGGGCAACCTGTTCCAATGTCTCACCACCCTCATGCTGGAGAACTTCTTCCTAACGTCTAATCTGTGTCTACTTACTTCTAGTTTTGCTCCGTTCCCCCTGGTTCTAGAGAATTTTCCAGAGAACTGTTGAGTCAATTTGCATGTTCCATAAACTAAGGGATTGTTAAAAGATAGTGATAGCATCAGTGAGATTGAATAAATAGACAACCAATCCTTCCTATGGGTAGGATAAAAAGAAAGACTTTTGATGAATTACAGTTTTCATTTCAGTCCAAGCTGAAAATTCATAACCACCTTTGAACTGTGATCTTGGTACCACAAAAACATCTTCTGGCATACAGGTAAGGCTCTTGCTTTATATTGGGTCAACTTTTTCTCCCCCCACCTCCACACACACACACTGGAAAGCCTGCAACTATCTCTAACCCACAGCCTGAAGTATTCTTAGCTTCCAGGAGGTGGGATAATGATGAAATTGAGTGAGATGGAAATTGCTCCAATTTAAGGATGGCTCAGCCATTTCATACTGGATACTAAAATGGAATAATTGCAAATAAAGGCTAAAGAGTTGGGCTTTACACATACAGTACACAAATAGAAAATCCCTATCAAGAGCATTTACTGAACTGGAAATGGTTCAGGATAAGCCTTCTGAAAATTAAAACAAACATCAGGCTACACATCTAGATGAAACACTTTCACCACTCTATACATAGAGTGCACTCAGAAGCAAGGTTTCCAAAACTTCAGTAGAATCATCTGATGTGTAAGTCTACATTGATAGCCCTATATGTAAAAAACTTACTCTGTCTTATGATATTACATTACAGTCTTTATCATTCACTTAGAAAACAAGTGGTAAGTCCAAGTCAAAAGTATTTTAATGAGAATTTCCAGATACCTCCTACAACCAGATGAAAACATTTTGTCTGATTTTCACATAGACATAATACCACATTTACATTACTAATTCAGAAACTTACCTCACCACTCCTAACAAATGTTGTCCTGTATTTGTCTTGACATGATCTTTTGGCAGCCTTATCATTTGAAAGTTCAGGTAATTAAAATTACTTGTTTTCCTTCTTCCTTCCAAAGTTTGGTCATAGCAGACAATACTATCATCTTGCTGTTATTTATGTCTAATTGAGACATTACTTTCTGACTCTGCCTATCCATTTTTAACATTCAGTCTTTCTAACAGCAACTCTGTCTTGCCACCTGTCTCCCTGTACTACCAAGAGGCCTGGCCCATGCGGGGTTTCACTAAAGGAACTACACATTCACATCACTTCTTTTCTGCTGCCTTGACTCAATGTTTATAGTAATCTTCTTTGACCTTCTTGAAGGCAACCAGCTTCCCATTCCCAAAACATGTGCAAAATACCTCTGGTTAATATAGCTCTTCTGATTTCTAATTCTTTGTTACAGTATATGTAGATCTTCATCTATCTTCACCTCCTATATTTAATTTAAACTCATTCGAAACATATCTGCTCCTTCCTGCCTCTAATTCCACCCTTGTTTGGTGATAATTTCACTACCAGCTGCAATGCTGGTCTCAGTAATCAAAGGCCACAGATCCTTTCATATCTGCTGTGCTTTATGTTGCCTGTTTTCAGCACATGCAGATGACTATGTCATTAGTGTTCACGTTACGTTAATTAATGTTGATGTAAATGTTTCATCTCAAGATTCTCTTCTATTGTGACAGTTATAGGAATTATTATCATGACTGTTGCCAATGGGCAGCCAATCCAACCATTAATATTTACTAATTTTACATGTTTAAATAGCTTATACAAACAACTCAACTTTTTGACCTCATGTTCCTGCTACGCACATTTGTTTTTCCTTCTATACTTCTATGATTATAACAGAAAATAGGAGGACAAAAAAACCATTCCATATATTCTCATACTGTATGTAAAATCATTTATTGTGTCTGGTCCCAAGGGAGACTGTAAATTCATTGAGAGAGATCAATACATAATTCACAACACCTAACACAGTGGGGTATGAGTCTTGCTTTATATATAAATTATAATAAATTGCTTTAAGTAGTCTAGAGAACCAACGTTAAGATGCCAAAATCTGCCTAACTAGGTGGTATAAGTTTCTGAACCATTGAATACATGGCATCTCTTCCTGTATCACTGTATACACGTGCTCTCATATATGCTGGGCGATGCTGAACAAGCAGTCTCACAGCTTCTAAGTATCTGGGAAACGGGTATATTTTCAGAAATATATGAGAGAGGGGATTATTAAATCATGTACATAACCTTCTAAATGACCTGAGATCAAGAAGCCCTCTAACCAAGGCAGTGATTTGTGTTGAGCATTGCATACTCTTTGTATTGAAAACAGCATCTGCCTGTTGTTTATTTTCGACTAGCTCCTTACCTTTAGAGAAGCTACACGCCTTTAGTGAATTGTTGGGGGTGGCGAGGGAAACAAGCTGAAGGAGGTATTATTGGATTATTCACTCTTCTAGGACAGAACCTGTTCGTAGACTCAGAGATATGCCTTAAGTGGTCTTTAAAGAAAGTCAGATTTTGTTTAAAAAAGGGGAAGGAGGAGGCTTCATTAACTAGACTGACAGGCTCCATAGATTTCTCAAGTGTTTAAATTAAGGATTGTGAGTTCTTGAAACTTGACAAGGAAAGCGGGATTGTCACTGCTGGCTGTCTGAACCAGAGGTAAGTGCAGATTAAGCTTTTCCTATCTCTATTATAAACATATTACTCCTGTTCTGAAAAGTTCAGTGAAATAGAAAAGAGACTATTGTTTTTTATTATTTGAAAAAAAAAGCAAACTACATTTTTAAAGTGTCAGCTAAAATTCTAAAGTACTAAAAGTGCTCAGAAGCTGCTCATTATTATTCTAGTGGTAACTATTTGGCACTTGACACAAATACTTTGAAGAAATAAAATTGAAATCCACCATACCTGAACACCTAGAACCGAAAGAACTCATGATGAGCATGGCATAACTTAAAATATACCATTTCTGTTGTTCTAGATATGTTTATATATCTGTGTTCAACTGATATTGGATTCATGTTGTACTTGTGTGGCATGTTTTCTGAAAGACCAGTTCTTGCATAGTGTGAATCTCTCTGCTTGTTCTTATAGAGGTAAGTATGGCAGAACAGCATGAAAATCTTATAAAAAATTCACATTGTTTGGACAGAATTTTTTTCAGATGCACTTGGGAAAAGTGGATTTTGGTGAGCTGGCAAAAGTAAGCACATCCTAAAGCAAAGCCTGACCAAATCTTAGTCTAAGCAAGCTTTGTGTTCAGAAGAGCTGGAAAAGAGCTTCCTTCTACTACTCAGTCCTACTCTGGATTCATGAAAACAGTCATTTTGTGTCCAGTACAATTATTGAGAGAATTATAAACTAATCAGGCAGTTGTTATAGAATTGAATTTCAGCTAGCAACATGAATGTCAGAGTACATACAGGTGGCTCAAAGCAGCGACTGGATCCCTCTGAAATTGATATTGAAATAGTGTCATGACTTCATCACATCTATCAAGCAGCATTGCTAGAAAGCAGTTATATTTGTTTTTGGCCCCTTGTGCCTTGCAGAATCTTTTAAAAGCTGTGAAAGTTTGCTCTTTTTTTTTTTTTTTTTTATTTCCCCCAAGAAGTAATTAGGCCCATGGACATTCTAAGAAAGCACAGTTTTTATAAGAGTATCTTGTTTAATTTCATACTATTCCACCTCTACCTTGAAGATGAAAACCCTTTCATTTGAGTTTTTTGGTGGATTTTTGTTTTTTTTTTTTTTTTGAGAACAAAGGTCC